>NC_061114.1:76753379-77041743 GCF_002878395.1 Capsicum annuum
AGTTTGTAAAAACCTACTCAGTACTCCCTCTTTCCTACTGTTTCTTCATGTTTTCATTCTTATTTTCCCTAGAGTTTTTTTTTTTTTTTTTTTTAACCCTGTTCATCTCTTCCTCTTAATCTATGTTCTTAACATCGTACTTCTTTAACCACACCCCGAAAAATTTTTATCTCGCAGCTAACAATCGTCCTTTGTCTATTGTGCAGACCGTTTGGACTAAAAAAGCCAGAATTCCTAGGAATTTACAGGTTAATCCATCATTGATACTAAGAAATTAAGAGGCTAACCATATACTAAGGGTAAGAAGGTTATAGACAGTTTAATTTACATGGTTATGCAAAAAAACTATTTAAAACATATATAAGAACATGAATATAAATATTTTTGTGGGGAAAATATGGAAATAAGAACTTACATGAAGTAACTAGGAGAGAGGTTTCCCTTTCGGGAACCCCCTAAAGATCGAATAGAAAACTTGAAGCTTTTATTTAACCACGATGTTACAAAGTTTAAACAAGAACGACTGGGTTAGACAAGTTTTTTGGGAGGAAAGGTTTAAACATTTCAGGCGAGTTTTTAGGTTGGTTGATTTTTCTCTCTGCCTTTCTACTACAAGATGTGCTCCTTTTATAGGAAAAATGTACATAAAGGAGTGGTTCTAAAGCTACTACGTGGCCACAACATAATTGGGCGACACTTTTAGATAAGGGATAAGAAAGAAAACTTTAATAATGCAAATCGGGTACGCTTTGGGCCCCATCGTCACATGCGTTATTAATTTTCTTTCACACTTATTTTGACGCGTGCTTCAACAGTTTTTCTTTCTTTTTAGAAAGTAGTGATAAAGGAAGCACTCAGACTGACTCTGACTTTTACAAGACATAAAGTGGGCATCCCCACTTGACCATACTAGCTAATAATACAAAACTATGACAACTGTAGAGTATCTTTACAACTGTAGAGTATTTTTACGTATCCAAGTTGTGCAGGGCTATGGAGTCGAAGCTCATGCCTGAGTCGTCGTCTTCATATGAATCCTGAGTATCCTGAAATTGTGCTATGCTATCTTCTTCATTTGATCTTGCAGAATTATTATCTGTATTATTTATTTTTGGTACAGTGCTATCCGGCTGTTCGTCTGGTAGTCCATCCATATATTTGTCTTACGTTTGGTTACTAAAAAATCTGTCTAGAGTCTGTTTAATTATTGTCTCTATCGTCTCACTTTTTCTCTTGGATATTAAAGTCTTTTTTGAAGTCTTAGATCTTATTAAAGCTTTTGATGAAGAGCAGCCTTCATCTTCACTTTTTGGCAAAGTAACAGCCATGAACGGATTTGATTTGTCTTTACCGATCACCGTTTGAATCGGACTAGCTGTACCAACATTCGGTACAGTGGATTTCTGAGCATTTATTGGGAAATGCACACCCTTCTCATCCATTTTTTGAGGAGATGGAGAACTCTGAGTCGGGGTCTGAGTTTGTGCATCGGTTTTGCTTACTAGAGTCTGCTGTCTGAGTTTTGTTTCTAACATTTGTATGTGTTTAATCAATCTAGTGTTTTCCATGAGGAGTGACTCCTTTTGGGCATTTAGCGTTTTAAAGTTTTCCGTCATAGAAGAACAATGGTTACAAAAAAATAATCTTTCCAGTTTCCTTTTGCAAGTTGTACTGGGGTATCTGGTCTGGATTTTGTCTAAGAGAAGGAGATATGTAATAATTTGGCCCTAAATATCCCCTAGCATGATTAGTGGCTTCTGTGAAATCATTAAAACCTTTAAAAAGAGGGGCTTTGAAACCTTGTATAGAGTCTAATACTTCTAACCATGTTTGGAAAATGCCATTAGTTTTTCCATGAATTACTACATAGTATTTAAAACGAGGCCTACTTTTTTTGGCCATGTAATGACATAAAGCATTCATAGATGCCATGAAATGATTTCGATTTTGTCTATTGTAAGAAATCCAGAGGTTATCTATTAAACATCTTTGAGGTCTGTCTAAAACGTAGTCTGGTCTTATTCTAAAAGATATATTGCTCTCGGGGTATGCGATTAAATTAAATGGGCCGAAATGAATTCGTTCCATTGTCTCGAGAGATTCTAATGGTCTAAAATTTAAGTTACCTAACATAGTTTGTTGGTAATCCTCTGAGGACGAAGCTACACCTTTGCCTTTGTCTGCAGGAGGTTGTCCTGTTGGTCTCATGCTGAAAACAAATGAGTAAAATTAAAACTTATTTATTTATTCCTAGTTGTAGTCTACTTAACTGGTCAGCTAATTCGTTCTCTTTTCCTTTTATATGTTCGAATACTATATTCTTGTAAACGGATATAGTATCTGTAAAATTTAGCCATCTTCTTTTGCTACTAGTTTTGTCATTTATTTTTTGATGAAATTTAACTATAGCTTCACAATCTGTTCTGACTAAAATTTCTTCTTTATTTAGTATGTACAGTTTGAAAGCGTTTAGACCATATATGATAGCTAATACTTCTAAGTCTATAGCGCTCATGTTTCCTTTTTCTTTATACGCGCCACTTTGATATCCACATATTTGTTCTTCACTTTTATTACTATATTTATTAGGTCTTGCTTTTAAAATAGCTCCCCATCCTAAGTCACTTCCATCTTTTTGAATAATTAAGTAGTCTGATTCTAATGGAATTTTTAGGTCCGGGATATTGTTGATTTTTTCTTTTATTTTTTGAACTAATTTAATATCTTCTATATTAAAATGTTTTTGTCTTTTGCTACCTGTTTTTGCATATAAAGGTCCTGCTATTTTTCCTAAATCTTGAATAAAATTTCGTGCATAATTTACTAATCCTAAGAATTTTTGTAAATCTTTTGTTGTTTCTAATTTATCTGGCATGTCTAGTACCTTTTTTGCTATGTGTGGTTGTAGTTTTACTTTTCCATTTCCTAGAGTTATTCCTAGGAAATTAATATAAGTTTTGCATAACTCCATCTTCTTTTTACTTATTGTTATACCATGTTTAACAAATAGTCTAAAAATTACTTGTAAGTGTCCTAAATGTTCTTACATGGTTTGACTAAATACTAAAATATCATCTACGTATACTAAGATAAAATGTTTATATTCTCCAAATATGTTATCCATTTTTCGTTGAAAAATGGGCGGAGCTGTTTTTAATCCAAACGGCATAACTAACCATTCAAAATGTCCGCTTGGGCATGTGAATGCTGTCCATTCTATGCTATCTGGATGCATTTTGACTTGCCAGTAGCCTGACTTACAGTCAAATTTACTATAAACCTTTTTATTTTGAATTCTATTGATTAACTCACTTTTATCTGGTAGTTTGTAAGCATCTGTTCTAGTATTATCATTTAATCTTTTGTAATTAATTACCATACGAGCTTTACCTCTTACTTGTTCACTATGATTTCTTACCATAAAAGCAGATGATCTATGTTTAGAGGTAGATCTTCTTATTACTCCTAATTGTAAGAGTTCTTTTATTTGTGTATCGAATTCTTTAGTATCTTCATTATTTGCTTCTATAGGTGCCGTTTTTATTGTATATTCTAAATTAATTATATCTAATTTACACATTATCTCATTGGCTTCCCAATGGGCTAACGGTCTTTCTCCTATTATCTCCATTTCGTCTAATATAGAGATTATATTTTCTAAATCTTTTGGACTGTTTATTATTCCTATTTTATTTATTCCTTTTGTAAAATTATAAAACTGAGTTTCTATGCTTATTAGGGTATAGTCTTTTTCGATATCTGTTAGGCATTCTTGTCCTTCTGCATTAAGCAGAGTATAGTTTCTAACTTCTTCTAGGTTTTCTTTTATATTTTTGTTTTCTTTTGACAGGTTGCTATTTTGACATTGAGTGTTTTGGCAACTGTCGCAACACGGTTCTGGAAGCTGTCTAGTTTTATTTGTGTTTAATGTTCTATATACTGTTGGCAATGTTACTGTTTGTACTGGTGTATAAGTTAAATTTTTAAAGAGCATTATTCCATCTCTTGTCAAGAGACATCCTCCTTGATTCTGTATACAAAATCTTAATCCTATAACAAAATCTGATCCTATATTTAAATCTCGTGCTAGTATTTTATTAACATTGTAAACTGGGTTATAGAATTGATTGGATGTATTTAAAAAGCTTAGTTGAGCTTTCTCTATATAATAATTATAGATATTGTGTGATCCATCCATTTGAGTAGCCATTATAGGTTTTTCAAGTATTTTTAATAAGTGTTCTGGTACTATTTCTTTATTGATTAAACAGCTAGTACATCCGGGATCTACTAATGCTAGAGTTTCTATTTCGACATCTTTTATTTTGATTTTTACTAAAACTTTAATAGTAGAGAATTCTTTATCTTCATTGCATATTAGATTAGTATTAGTATCTTCTAAATTCATAAGTTCTGCTTCTAATTTCTCTAAATGTACTGCTTCTTGGGTATCCGTTTCTTCTAAGGTGATTTTTGTTTTTCCTTTTTCTAGAATATTTAGTCTTTGTTCCAGATCATTTAAGCGGGTTTCTAGAGTAGAGACCCTGAGGTTTAGGATTTGATTGGTCGTATATTTTTGTCCATTATTTATTTCTGATTCTACTTTTATTTTTAAAGTGTTTTCTATACAATTTATACATGCCTCTAGGTAACATTTTTTACATTTAGCTCTGTTGTCTTTACTTGGGTACCAATTACATATACGACATCGATTACTATCTAAACCCTTATTTCTTTGAAATTCATGTATACATTCTTGATTAACATTCATTAAATTATTAATCATTAGGTTGCTTAAGTCTAAATCTTCCATTTCTTGACCTAGCTCATTAACTAGGTTATCCTCGTCTGATTCAGAAGAGTCGGATTTTTGATTATCTTTATCATTTATGTCAATACTTATTATTGAGTATATACTTTCTGTATCGGACATATATTCATCTACGTTTAATAAAGTTTCTTGAAAATCTTCTATTAATTGAGAATTTCTAGTTCTATTATTATTTCTCTTAGGACATACGTTGGCTAGATGGTCTATACTGCCACACGTATAACATTCTAGTTTGTTTTTATAATTTCTGTCGTTTCTATATTTTCTAACATGTCGATCTCTATTTAACCAAGGTTTTTTAGCCTTTGACTTTCTTAAGAAGTATTGTTTTCTACTATATGGTTTCTGATTATTTCTTTTCTTATACTTTTTATGTTGTTTCTGATCATAATTTTGAGTTGTGTATATAACAGATTTACAGAAATTCATTTCATTTCCTTTCAATTGTTTTTGTATTTGTATGTTTGTACATTTTTCTGTTAATATATCCATTATATGTTGTGTTCTATGTCCTATTGTCCATTTTAAATTTGGGTTAGCAACTACCCCATCTCTCTTATACCATCTATCTTCTATTTCTCTTCCTAAGGCTCATGGTAATTTATTAAACAATTTTTTACCTAATTCTTCATTAAATGTATTTCCACTGACAGTACAATAATAGAAGTAGTCTTGTAGGAATTTCTTTATATATACCCAATGTGAAATGCTTAATTGTTCTAGTTTTATTAACGCTTCCTTTTGTAGAGCTAATAATCCACTATTTGGATCTTTTCATGTTAATAACATATGCATTTTATTTGTAAAATTATAGGAATTTCGCCCCATACTTAATAGAACCTGGAAGTCATATGGGCAATTTGTCTTAAAACTTTCCCACGTAGCCTTTGCAGATTGTCCTAGAAAAGTTTCTAAATATTTATACATTGTTTCTGTATCTGTTTCTGTATAATGTCTTAAGTAATCTGCAGCTACTATTCCTTTCCATAAGTCTATTACTGTATCCCACATTTGGGGATCATGTGCTGCTATATTTAGAATTTTACCTTTACTACCGCCTTCTTGTAGTTTAATTGGTTCCTCTATCGGCATTCTCTTTCCTGCTGGTTTTATATGATCGCCCCTAAGTTCTGTATCGGGGTTTATCCTAATTGCTGGTCTTCTAGGTACATTACCTGTACTATAATCTATTGGTTAAGGATTAGGGTTTGTCTGTTGGAATGGGCTAGCACTTGAGGAGCTAGTTGGTTCTAATTCTGCTAGTTCTTTATAACTGATAGTAGAACTTAATATAGAAAGTGTGTCTTCATCTTTTCTTTCAAAGCTAGTTTTGTTATTTCTATATCCGATTATCATTTCTTTCTAAACAGTTTTTGAAATGTTTTATACATTCTTCAATTTGCATGTCGTCTTTTCGACATCCTTTACATTTAAAAGTTATATTTTTATATTCTTCCGCTAAAGTTTTAGCCTTTTCTATGGCCATGTCTACTTCATATCCCTCTTGGAGGACTTCTATATTCATAAACTCGCTTTCTGTTTCTATATTACTTTCTGTTTCATCGTCGTCTAAATTTCTTTTGGCTGTGTAGTTGTAATTTGTAAACCTTACCGAAGTTTCTCCCTTACTCGTAGTATATAATAGATGAGAGTCTGGTGTAAAAATTTTTGGTTTAGTAAATTTATTTAAATTCCATTCTAAACCTACGTATATTTCGGGATCTATTTTTATTGGTTTTATTAAACTTATGCCTTTATTTCCCATTATTTCCACTACATCATTTACTTTTAATTTAAATTTCATAATACTGCTTAAAGTTGATTTTCCAATAAAACCTATGCACATTAGTAAATTATTTCCGCTATTCATTTCTTCGTATCCCTTAGTCTGAATTCCTATTTTAATATTTTGTCCAAATTCTTTTAAATTCATTAGGAAGTCTGGACTTATGTAAAATATTCCACCATTATTAGTCATATCTACTTCAGTTAATCCTATTATTGATTTTTTAATGTCTGACCATCTATCATCATATATGGTTATCAATACTTTGGATCCTAAATTTTTTCTAGTTAATCCTTTTATTCCTATAACTATTAAACCCATATGCATTAATACCATTCTATTTTTTAGATGTTTTAGAGAGTGAGCATTTACTAAATCTAATATTTTAAAGTCTTCTCCTATGGCAGATATTTGTTCTTCTCTATAATGTCTATATAACTGGTTATCTGTCGAAAAATATCCTGCATTATATAGTGTCTTAGGATTTAGTAATTTTAATTGATGTTGTTGAAAAATTTGTAGGTCTTTGTCTACATCTATTATTTCGTTGAGTTCTTGATTCTGTTCTGCATTAGGTTGTCGTCTGCATATTCTTGCTAATATATTATTATTTCCTATTCTATTTTCTGAAAAACTTATTCTTTGTCTTTCTTCTCCTTGTCCTGTATTATTTTCGATGGCTCTCCGTCTATTTGATAGAAAGTCCATTTTTGTGGTTTTCGTATTATGTTTTTTCGTTCTTGTTTAGGAGTTAATTCAATTCTTTTTAATTGGTTAACTAGTTCGTCTATTTCTAGGTTATTTTTTGGTTGGGTTTCCTTATTTATTAAGATGTCTATTTTCTTGTGTAGTTCGGGTAACTCTGGCTCTTTGTGGAGAGGTTTTTGAGTTTCTTTGCCTTTTATTAAGATGTCTATCTTTTTGTGTAAATCTAATAGTAATTCTATTATAGTGTTATTTTGTTTTAGTAGGATTTTATCTGTTTGACTTGAAGGTATATGCCTAGATAGTCCTTCAGGGTCACTATGATAATTTTTTGATTTTTCTAGTGCTTTATTGTAATTTATATCTTCTTCGCTCATGAAAGTGATATTTCTTCTAATCTTTTTGTTATTTCTTGTAAGTCTTTGATTTCCGTTGTTATGTTTTCTACCTGTTCTACAAGCTTAGATATTAGTTGAGTTGTTTTTAATTCCAATTCTTTAGGTTTTTCTATTATAGTTGCTATTAGTTTTTCGATTTCAAATTTTGTAGGTATTTTTTCCAAATTAAACTTATGGTTTAAATACTGGATTTTTCTGTCGATTTCTACTTCTTGAGACTTAAGATAATCTAAATTTTGTTCTATCTTATCTAGTGTCTTTTTATATTTATTCTGAGTAACTTCTATGTGGTCTAGAGTTCTTATTATACTATTATCTTTTTCTTGAATTTTTTCGCTTAAATTTATTAGAAAGTCTATTATTGTATTATATTGTTTATCTTCCGAATGTAAAATATGTTCTCCTTGATTAAAATTACACCTTATGGTAGAATTATTTTTTAATATTCTGTATTTCTTTTCAGGTTGGAATCTGAGATCTAGGTAATCGAGATGTTTTAATGAAGCTATCTTGTTTATCCTAAGTGGTTTAAGTTAAGATATTTTTTGCTTAGCTTAGTTTGATATTTTAATCTACTGTTTGTATAGGTTATATCCAAATCTATTTCCTGTATATGTTCTATTAGCCTAGATTGGTCGCTAATTAAAACTTTTTTATAATAATTTGATGCTATGGTAACTATTTCGTCTGTTTCTTTAAAATTTAAAATATCGGTTTCTATATTTCTTATTTCTTTATTTAACAGCTCTAATCTTTCTACAAATTGTTTTCGGATTTTTACAAGTTGATGTTTATATATAAATTCTCTGTAATATTGACTTTGAATTTCTCGTATAAACTCAATATATCTAATTGACATTTATTATCCTAACTGATAAGCTTTTCTGTTAATGCGTTCTCTAAGCCACTTTATGGCTGAAGTACTATTTTCTAAGTCTCTCTCACAACCTTGTATCTCCCAATTTACTGCACTTAATAAGTCGTTATAATAAACTTTATATTTTCTATTAACTTTTAGTAGCCTTTTTTGGCCTCCTTCTAAATTACGTTTTTTAGTTAATATGTTGTTTCTTTTTCTAATTTCTCTATATAAGTAGAAATACATACACCTTATATATATATATATATATATATATATATATCATCAATTGTAGTCACTCAAAGAAAACATCCATTTTGTAAAAATGATTTTTAATATATTCCCTTTCTTTTCTAATTTTTCATCTTTTCTTTTTAATGTTTAATGTAATCTCTTATAGTCTAATTTTTCTCTCTTTTTAATCCTAATTATAAATGTACAAAAATGATAGTATCTCCTAATGTTTGATTTTTTATATTTAATGTATTTAATAAAAAAAACTATTCATAACTCAAACCTCTTTAATTTATACTTTTAATGATATTCATAACTCTCATTTTTTAATCTTCATAACCCTCAAAATTTAATTTGTAAATTTATGGAGCCTTATGATATTCTTTTATTTTATCTATATAAATTCATGTTTTATGTCATGAAATTCTCATTCAAAGTTATTCTTTCTCCTCTTTATTACTATAGCCTCCTCTAAATTAGGTAAGTTGTGAAAGCAAAAAATAACGCAAAGACAAAAAAAAAAAAATTTGCTCAAAATCTTTCTTTTCAACTTTTATTGTTTGATCACATTTAGTTTATGGGGTATTATGATACACCAAGAAGGCAAGAAAGAATGCTCAAGAAGTTTTGATAGAGTTGTATATAGTTTGAATTACTTCTTGCTCATTGATTTTTTTTTGTATGTATAATTTTAATAAAAATATTGTAAATGTTACTAGAACTCAGTGAATATTTAACTATTAAAATAAAAAAAGATGAAGGAAAACGAATCAGGATTTTTCTATTTTTTATGTGAATAGTTCATTTTGTTTTTGTTTTTAAAGTTATTTTAATTAGACGGCTTATATTATTTGTATATAATAGTGTAAAAAAAGTTCTTTCATTGTTGATGAGTGTTTCATTTTTATTATTGATCAATAACAATTAAACATGAACTAATCTATTTATAATAATAAATGAAACATTGGAGGGTGCTAATGATGTGGCACCTGTCAATGATCTCCATTTCAATTTTTCCTTTTTGAGCTTTTTCCTTTTTTCCTTTTATTTTATTTTTTACCCTATTTTTTTAATATTCTAATAATAAATGACTCTATAATTAATATTCCACATACTAATGAAATAATTTTATTGTTCCAACCACTCAAATTTCTTATATATGGATAACAAAATCACAAATAGCGATATCCATATATATATATATATGCGTGTGTATATATATATAAATTATTTTTCTTTTTTTATTTAGTGACTTTAATAAAAATAACTACTTATAACTCATACCTTTTCAACTTGTACTCTTAATAATATTCATAACGCTCATAGTTAATCTTCATAACCTCCCTAAATTTAAATTACTCTCCTCTCATTTTAATTTATACAATATTTCTTTAGAGCTAATTTATTTGATGTTTTTTGAAATAAAATTGCATTAGATGAACTCAAGACCAACCAAATCAAAGTGTTAAAATATCAATCAAGTTACGAGTTCTTAAGTGGAAAGAATATTCATTTAATTCTTTTATTTTAATTATAATCACTTAAAAACTATAAATTCTAATTTTAGGTATTTAAGATTGAAAAAATTTATTTAAGTTTTTTTAGAGTAACTAACAATATCGTATAAACATATTCTTAATTTTTTCTTGTAGGAATGAAGAAGAAAGATGAACAAGATAAAATAGTTGAGAAAAATGAGAAGTTAATGAAGTTATGGTGGTTATAGAGACAAAATAACGCAATCCTATTATCATCTTTGAGAAAAATATAATAATGCCACCAACGACAAAAGAGTGCTTCTTAAAATTTTCATGTTGATGTTTGGCCCGTACTTTCACAAACATATATAAATATTATTCAACAAAAGCAATTTTAATTTTTCCTACTTTATGGATAAATTGATATAAGTTTCTTTTACTCAAAATGAGATTTATTTTACAATAATGTTCTTTCTGTCTAGAATTAATTAAGTTCAAGAATATTATTTGTAGAGACTTATGATTATTTATTCTTATTATGAAGTATTTGTGTTATTATAAAATCTTTTCTTTGATTGATTTTTCGCCGTGATAGGGGATTAACCAGAGTAGAGACACTATTTAAGGGAAAAGTATCCAGATTACCATGCTAATAGTGACAGAGTAACATAATTATTTAAGAATAATCTAGTACATAGTAATCTAAGATGATCATATTTTGTTATGTATATGATAGGAAGGAATATTTTGAAATAGCATCATATGAAAAAGAATGACTACCTACTAATCCGATGAAATGGTAGATAAATTTAAAATACTTATTTTGTATGTACTTAAGGATACAGAAATTGTAGATATAAGAAAAATCATATGGGAAAAAATATTTGACAAATACTTTTTGACTAGAATAAATTACATACCACACCTACCTAATTACTCTTACAAATACCTACATATCAAACCTATACATCAACCATGATAAATTACGTATATTTAGAATATTGGAAAATGAATATGAAAAATATACAATTAATAGAAAAACTAATGAAAACAAATCTAGAAAAATATATGAGAGCTAAAGATATAAAATGTATAGAATTCCTTAATGCAAATATACAAAAATTATTAAGATTAAAACAAACAACCAGTAAATATTATGATAAAACATTTAATAACCCATAAAACCTAACATCATATATGGCAAACTATATATCTGATGAAATTAAGATACTTGTTTTATATATCATTAAAGACATAGAAATAGAAGACATAAAGAAAATAATATGGGAAAAAATATTTAATGAAGAATCATTAAGTCTAGAATGGTTAGAAGATATGCATGATCTTAGCTTATATTATTCAGATAGTTATTACTCAGATAATAATAGTTATTATTCAGATGGATATTATACAGATTAAAAATGTTAGAATACATTAAAAGAATTAGAGAAAAACAAAGTTGGCTATACAAATAAATTAATTATAGAAGCCAGCTTAGAAGAGGAAGAAAATAATTAAATGAAAGATTAATTTGGATAAATAAAACCATGAAACAACTAGAATTAAAAGACAGTTTAGAATATGATTTAGACATAGAATTATTCATAGAAGAAATAGACAGGATAATTAACGAAATAGATAACCTAGAATTTAATATCAGATATAGTATAATTAGAATAAATTATTACAAAGAAATTTGCAGTATTACAACTACTTTAGGATAAAATAATAAACTATGAATATTTAGAATATTGGAGACAAGATATGGAAGAAATAAGATTAACAGAAATACTTATGAAAGAGAATTTAATTGAATATTTTAGAATAAAAGATATAGAATATTTAGAATACGTTCAAAATAATATACAAGAATTACAAAGGCTAAGAGAAAAACTAAAGAATATTACAGTAAAGCTTTTAATCAAATACCATCTAATCACCCCCAAGATATGAACATCAATAAAAATTAAAATAAAAATAGAAATGTTTAGAGAAGTTAAGAAATATTTACGCACAAATAAAAATAGATCCATTAGAGTTATAATAGATCTGTTTAAGTCATCCGAGTTATCCGCACCCTCTTTACAAATGAACTAGTTGTATTTTCGATAAATAAAAAAGAAATAACTATATTTTCAGTAGATAAGGTAGAAACAATAAAGAAAAGATTAAGACAATTATACAGTGAAGGTCTATTAAAAGGATGGAAAAAATATAAAACTACTATAAAAATTAAATTAATAGATAAAAATAGCATAATAACTCAAAAACCATTAACATATAATTTTGACGATTTAAACGAATTTAAAATGCATATAGATGAATTATTAGAAAAATAGTATATACAAAAAAGCAATAGTAACATAATAGCCCAACGTTTATAGTAAATAAACATAGTAAACAAAAGAGAGGAAAAAGTAGAATGGTAATTGACTATAGAAATTTAAATGCAAAAACTATGACATACAATTATCCAATACCAAATAAGATATTAAAAATAAGACAATTACAAGGATATAACTACTTTAGTAAATTTGACTGTAAATCAGGATTTTATCACTTAAAGTTAGATGAAAATTCTAAGGAACTAACCGCATTTACGGTACCACAAGGATTTTATGAATGGAACGTATTACCATTTGGATATAAAAATGCACCAGGTAGATACCAACACTTTATGGATAATTATTTTAAACAATTACCTAATTGTATAGTATACATAGATGATATACTATTATATACAAAAACTAAAGAGGAATATTTAAAATTATTAGAATAATTTACAGATATAATAGAAAAATCGGGAATAAGTTTAAGTGAAAAGAAAATCGAAATTATGAAAAACCAGATAGAGTTTTTAGGAATACAAATAGATAAAAGTGGAGTAAAAATGCAACAACATATAGTACAAAAAATAATAAATTCAAAAGAAGAATTAGATACAAAAAAGAAATTACAATCATTTTTAGGATTAGTAAACCAAGTAAGAGAATATATACCAAAATTAGCAGAAAACCTAAAGCCATTACAAAAAAAATTAAAAAAGAATGTGGAATATAATTACAACGAAGAACATAAAAAACAAGTTCAGAGAATAAAAATACTTTGTAAAGAATTATCAAAATTACAATTTTCAGACGAAAATAAAAAATTTACATATATAGTGGAAGTAGATGCAAGTGAGTATAGTTATGGAGGAGTACTTAAATATAGATATGAAGAAGAAAAATTAGAACATCATTGTAGATACTACTCAGGTATATTTAATGAAACATAAATAAAATGGAAAATAAATAGAAAAGAATTATGTTCATTATATAAATGTTTATTAGCATTTGAGCCATATATTGTATATATCAAGTTTATTATACGAATAGATAATACACAGGTACGTTGGTGGTTAACAAAGAAAATACAAAAATTCAGTTACAATGAAAGAGTTTCGGAGACTAGTATTGAATATATTAAATTTTACATTTTCAATTGAAGTAATTAGTACTAACAAAAATGTCATTGCAGATTACATATCAAGACAAAGCTACACAGACTGATATAATAGAAGATGACGCTTTAGAAAAGATACTCAAAACCCTAACTACGCTTTCAATGAAAATGGACAGTATGGGTAACGAAATAGAAAAGCTAAAGACTAATGAAGTTAAACTGAAGTCAAAATCTATGAATCAACTAACTCAGCAGTGTGTTGAGCTATGTCGATCAGAAGACATCAAAATTTCAGAGCTAAAAGGAGACGTTGGGACACTCTATAAAACCCATAACATTTATCAATCTACAATTGCAGGTACAAGCAAAGGAGTTAGTGGACAAAGATATCAGAACATGAACATGAATAAGATATTTGAAAAACCATTTATACCAAAAACACAAAAAGACCCCTTGTTCATACCCTCACAAATTACCACATATCGAGAAAGTTTGAACCAAGATAAAAAGGCCTATAACCACATAACCCGAGCATACATAGAAAATATTCACAAAATACAAACTTATCTAAATCTTAAACCTAGAGCCACAGATATCCAAGAACTAAACATAAACTATATAACATAAAGATTATAAGGTTACAACAAGTTGATCGCACTACCGAAAACCAACCCTAGCTTAGTTAAAACTTATTTCAGTTATGGATTATTAAATACCGTATACACCCATGAAGGAAATGAACTAACAGATATACCAGAATTATATAGAGCATTCACCACTTATAAAGGAATAACCAAAGGGAATTTATTTTTTATAAAGTTTTATACTGCACCAGCAGAGATATTATATGACGTGATCAAACCAGTTATACAAATTGTAAAAATAGGATTAACCAGAGATATGATTATACCGGAAGATATTGTTCAGCAGCCAGAGATACATAAAATTGAGATACCTAATTTTTATGCAAATAAACAACTTATTAGAATATCTACAATTATTCAAGAATTAGAAAATAATTATATCAATGGAAACCCTATATGGAGCTATTATTCAAGAGATCATCAAATGATTTATTCACATTCAAGGGAGCTACGATAGTCAAATATGGAAGAAGCTAGACAATGGAATCTAACATTACTCAATCCTGAAAAACAACCAACTGCAAGAGCAATTAAAAAGGGATTTATTTCAGAAGAATTATTAACAAGGTATTGCAAGATAATTGGACACAAATATCCAGACCATTTATGTTCGAGATGTAATGGAGAAGATAATATTATCCCAGAAGTTCAACTGGAATAGAAGAAGATAAGGACGATAGCTGGAAGATACACGCCAAAAGATAGAAAGACACGAAGCAATAATAGAAAGATAAGAAGACAAAAATATTAAAGTAAAGAAAGCGACATATGGAAGATGAAATGACTTTTCTTGACTTATTGTATAGAAGACCATTATTAGCCTTAACTTTTTAGGACCTATTGTATAGGTTTTTTGACTTTTAACATGTATAGTATTATTAGGAATAGAATAAGTAAATTATTACTTTAGGATACGTGTAAAGTAGAAAATAGTTTACGCATTTTCTTTTAGGCTATAAATATGTAAGTCATCCGGCCAAGTTAAAGGCAAGACTTTCATGTGTTGAAAGCAAACCTTCTCTCTTGTACACAATTTTTTTTTTGACTATTTAATAAAAAACAGATATATTTCTAAAGAAAAGCTATGGATGAACAAAATCCAGAATTATCAAATCTACCAGAATAGGTATATCCATTTATGATTATGAATAGCTAAAATCATAAATTCCTAACAATCATAATATGATAAAATAAGTTCATGTTAGTTACTATATAGTAGAATTATTTGAAGAATAATATGTTACAAAGTTTATTAGCAAAGAGAAAAAGGAGAAAAATCCCTAAGAACTATGCCATCCTAAAAGTGAAACCGGTGAGGCAAAAAAGCTGTGATAGGGGAGTAACCAGAGTAGAGGCGTTGTTTAAGGGAAAAGTATCCAGATTACCATTCTAATAGTGACAAAGTAACAAAATTATTTAAGAATAATCTAGTACATAGTAATCTAAGATGATCATATTTTGTTATCTCTATGATTGGAAGGAATATTTTGAAATAACATCATATGAAAAAGAATGACTGCCTACTTATCCGATGAAATGGTAGATAAATTTAAAATACTTGTTTTATATGTATTTAAGGATATAGAAATTGTAGATATAGGAAAAATCATATGGGAAAAAATATTTGACAAATATTTTTTGACTAGAATAAATTACATACAACACCTACCTAACTACTCTTACAAATACCTACATATCAAACCTACACATCAACCATGATAAATTACGTATATTTAGAATATTGGAAAATGAATATGAAAAATATACAATTAATAGAAAAACTAATGAAAACAAATCTAGAAAAATATATGAGAGCTAAAGATATAAAATATATAGAATTCCTTAATGCAAATATACAAAAATTATTAAGATTAAAACAAACAACCAGTAAATATTATAATAAAGCATTTAATAACCCATAAAACCTAGCATCATATATGGCAAACTATATATTTGATGAAATTAAGATACTTGTTTTATATATCAATAAAGACATAGAAATAGAAGACATAAAGAAAATAATATGAGAAAAAATATTTAATGAAGAATCATTAAGTCTAGAATGGTTAGAAGATATGCATGATCTTAGCTTATATTATTCAGATAGTTATTACTCAGATAATAATAGTTATTATTTCAATGGATATTATACAGATTAAAAATGTTAGAATACATTAAAAGAATTAGAGAAAAACAAAGTTGGCTATACAAAGAAATTAATTATAGAAGTCATCTTAGAAGAGGAAGAAAACAATTAAAAGAAAGATTAATTTGGATAAATAAAACCATGAAATAACTAGAATTAAAAGAAAGTTTAGAATATGGTTTGGACATAGAATTATTCATAGAAGAAATAGACAGGATAATTAACGAAATAGATAACCTAGAATTTAGTATCAGATATAGTACAATTAGAATAAATTATTACAAAGAAATTTGCAGTATTACAACTACTTTAAGATAAAATAATAAACTATGAATATTTAGAATATTGGAGACAAGATATGGAAGAAATAAGATTAACAGAAGTACTTATGAAAGAGAATTTAATTAAATATTTTAGAACAAAAGATATAGAATATTTAGAATACGTTCAAAATAATATACAAGAATTACAAAGGCTAAGAGAAAAAACTAAAGAATATTACAGTAAAGCTTTTAATCAAATACCATCTAATCACCCCCAAGATATGAACATCAATAAAAATTAAAATAAAAATAGAAATGTTTAGAGAAGTTAAGAAATATTCACGTACAAATAAAAATAGATCCATTAGAGTTATAATAGATCTATTTAAGTTATCCGAGTTATCCATCCGAGTTATCCGCATATCTTAATTAAATATGTGACTTATTAAAAGTTAAATTGTATGCATGGTTGAATAAAACATTGTAGTGTGCGAATTCTTATGATATGTCTACATAATCTAAGAAAACAAATTTAATTTAATTACATTTGATTTAATTTTTTTTTTAAAACACATTCTTTACGCTTGAATATTAAATTTTTTACATATTTAGTAAAATATTTTATTATCGCTCGAAGCACGGTTCATTTCACTAGTTTTAATAAAACAAAAATGTGTCATGTGATGTGAATAAAAATGTTTAACATCTAATTAAGCATGGAAAAACACCAGATACAAGTCAACCAATGACTTAACAGTCTCTACCCATCACACCACACTTACCTATGGAGTTTCAAAGATTACAAAAACAAATTTAGGATACAATCTGAAACTAGTAATAAATAATAAATGACTCAATATAACTCCACAAACAAAAAATTATGGTCCCCACGAACTCAAACATAGAAACTTTTTCTAGTCTGAACAATAGTTTTGTACCTACATTTCTCCTTTTCTAACATACTATCAAAAATAATAATTATGCTTGGGTACTGGGTATTCAGTTTGTGTGGGGCATGAACTAACATAATAAAAATAATGATCACTGAAAATAGTAATGATAAAATAATTTAGTTCCAGCCTACCACATGTAAAATCAAGTAAACTCAAAGAACAATCATCCCATAAGAATAATCAATTCCAATTTATCATGTTCAACCATCATGTAAGGAAAATTAATGTCCAATCAAGACAATCAAAATTATCATGCCACACATAGACGAATACAAAATAGAAATTTCATTCCAATCATGGGAGTAATTCAACTTGTCGTACTAAAATAGGGGTAATCCAAACAAGTCATCCCAAAATAGGAGTTATCTAAAGGTCAAATACAACGATAGACATCTCAGCTTGACATAATCTTTTGCTTTAACACCTCAAGTGAACGGTGTTCATTTTAAACACCTTAACTAGATATTAAATGTGTCACTTTGACATCTTTTACCCTGATTAAAAAAATTCAAGGCACGTGTATTTCAACCCCGCCATGTGGATTTTAAATGCCAATTAAAACCTACCACGTAAAAATGAACTTTCCATGTCAGCATTCAACGTTGGGGGGGGGGGGGGTTGTAAAATCTCATTTTTTACTTTTTCCCTGATTGAAACCCCATTGAAATTCGATTGTAAGTCTCTCATCTTTTCCATTTATGCTTTAATTTTTCTTTAATTCTTAATGATTTCTAACTAATAAAGGTGTTTTTTTGTAGGTACAGTGCTTTCAATGAAATAATGATTCATTTTCATTAACGAAATTGAAGACATTTATTTTAAAGTTGATGAAATTGAAGAAATCGGAGGTCAGACTAAACTTGTTCTTTAAATTTATGTATTTTCCTTGTTGTTTGGACTTTTTACACCTAAAAATTATAGTGTTGCGATAAATTTGCGTGTTGAGGTTTTTATAAGGATTTTAGTGATAAAGTTAGTCTTTTTTTTATCAATTTTCAGGGATTTAATTGATTTAGTTTTTATTGGCGATTTCACTAAAAATAGGATTATTTTGGTACTTTTAAGTTCAAGGGCATTTTGGTCATTTTCTTTTATTGAGAATCTTTGGGGGATGTTAAGAAAATACAATAGACAGTTATGTTTTGACTTATTTTCATCATGGGGGACTATTATAGTCAACCCTAAGCTTAGTTATAAAGGTGAAGTAGACATCTTCGTTGTTACTATTGATAAAGACCACCACATTCTTATTGAGTTTCTTTCCTACTCCAAAAATCTTGGGTATTCAAATATTAAGGGGTTTTATAGCCGACCCTAAGCTTAGTTATAAAAGTGAAGTAGATATTTTTGTTGTTGCTATTGATAAAGACCACTACAGTCTTATTAAGTTTCTTTCCTACACCAAAGATCAACATATCGATGGTGGTGAGTTAGTTCAAATTACCTCTGAAATTAAGTTATTAGACTTTGTGAAAGACTTAAAAGATGGTGATGAGTTTGATATGTTTGTTGTTCATGGAATTGAAAAAGAGCTTGAGATTGTGTCTTATCATTCTCTTCTTTTAAAAGGCTAGAGTGTAATAATAAAGATGATATAGGCAGTGATACTAATGAAGATAGGGGTCTTAATAAATATTTGAATGGTAATAAATCAGATCTGCCTAGTATCAAATCAGATGGTGAAATCTTTGATGAAGATGGCTTAGACACCGAAGAAGAGTTGAGAAACTTTAGGGCTAAAAGTAAAAGAAAAAAAATCAAAGAATAAAATCAAAAGCAAGAGAAGAAATACCAATAGGTGAAGCTGGTATTGACAAAGTTTTTCAAAACACTGGCAGAAATAAGTAAGATAGATTTGTGGGTAGATTAGGAGGTGATGAAGAGTACATTGATAGTTTAGACTGTGATAGTGTTGATAAAACTAATTTGGTAGTTGGGGATATTGTTGTAGGTGTTGATTTACCAAGGAGAAGAAGAAGTAGTAAAATCAGATTTAATGATGTTTGTGGTGGTGTTGTTTTAAAATTGGTATAATTTTTAATGGTCCTAAGAAATTTAGAAAGATTTGGGGAGGTATGCAGCATAAAATAATGTTCAGATTATTTTAAAACCTAACAAAGCTCATAGAGTAAGGACTAAGTGCTAATTTTATCCAAAATGCAATTTATTGTGTTATAGTGCAATTGATAGAGATTCTGGCGATTGCTTAATTAAGAACTATAATCTAGTGCATAAGTTCATGACATCAAACAAGAACAAAATGTGTACAACTAAATTTATTGCTAACAGATTTAGGAATGAAATAATTAAACAACCATCTTTAAGGATTTGGGAAATAAAAGAATTGTGCAGAGAAAAATTGGTATTATTGTGGGTAGAACAATATATTATAAGGATAGGTTATAGGTTCTAAGAGAGTCCCTAGGGGACTAGAACTTGGAGATTGCAAGATTATGTGATTATGCTGATATGACAAAACAACTCGATCCTGGTAGATCTGTTTCACTGAGAATGAATACAAAGACTTTCCCAGATAAAAAATTATTTGTGTATTTCTATGTATGTCTTGATGCACTGAAGAAAGGGTGGATGGAAGGATATATAAGGATTATAGGGTTTGATGGATGTTTCTTAAAGATGCTTATAAGGGTGAACTTCTAGTAGCAGTTGGGAAGAATGAAAATAATCAGACAATTTTTATAGCCTGGACTGTTATGGATAAGAAAACCAAGCATAGTTGGAGTTTTATATCAACTATTTGATAGAGGATTTGAAGTTGGGTACTGGAGCAGGTCGTACTGTGATGGCTGACATGCAAAAGGTAATATTTATGTTTTTTTAACTGTCAATAATTTGAAATACTTTATTTCTTTGTCAAGTACTTTAACTATTTTTTGAATGTAGAGTTTTAATGCTATTGTTTTTGAGTTGTTACCAAATTATGAAGTTAGAAAATGTGCTAGACACATCTGGTCCAACTGGAGTCTGATGAGTGGTGAATTTACCACTCATACGCATCGAAAATTCATGTACACTACTATAATTTGAGGGTATAAATGATACATATTTGTGATAGAATGCACTAATTTCCATATTTTGTAGGCTTACAGGTGATAAGGAAGAAAGATGTGGATTTGAGTTGTAAAGGATCAAAAAGAGAAGAAAAGTGCAGTTGGAAGACCTAGAGCAGAATATGGTCTCAGTTACCGCGATCGCAGTCTGAGGATGCAATCACAACAAGTCAAGATAGGTCAACCTCTATGATTGCGTGGCTCTGCCCACGGTCATGGTGGCTACAATCACGTACAATCTACCATAATCGCGACAACGCAGGAATATACCTAGAGGTAATTTTGTAATTTTGCTCAGTCGACCCCAAATCCCTTAAAGGCTCAAACCCTTTCTTATTTTGGAATTGTAAAGTTGGGAGAGAAATTAAATTTGAAGTTGCAAACCCTAATTTAGGTAACAATTGTATTTGAATTTGTTGATTTGAATTTGTTGAAATTGAAGGATGGATGTTTTGAATGAACCTTTTGGTATATTTATTTCTCTTTACTTCATGAGTAGCTAAATTTATTTATCTTGAAATTATGTTGAACTAAGGTGCAATTGTGTGTGGATTGTGATGTATTTGTGTAGATTCTAGTTTGTTGATGATGAGTTTCACTATTGCTTGGTTTAATTAGTTTGAATTTGTGGGTGAAAACCCCATATGTCCAAAATGGTTTTGTGGGTAGAAACCCCAAACTCTTGAAAGCTCACATCATCCTTGAAAGAAGAATGTGGGTGAACTTTTGGAACCCATGAAATCCTTGAAAGAGGGCTATGAGGGACAAAGCAATAGTGGATAATAACAGATGTAGTTTGCTATTTTTGTGCTATCGTAGAAATAGGGTTGAATAGAGAGTTGACTATGTCTTGGGTATCCCCCTGGAAAGAGGGATGCCCAATTGAGGTATTAGGTGGATGAAATTTATACACTTTTAGGTACTCAAAAGGGTCAACAAGTAATATTCTTGAGGTTTTATGGACAAACTAGCCTCAAGGACTTTCGACCTAGCCTACCACATAGTTAATAACTAGAATTTGCACCAAATCATCATGTTCCTATGTATAACTTACCCTTAGGTAGACATAATCCCATAATCCTTCTCATATTGAATTTTCAATCACAAGGGTTGCTTTAATTTGTTGACTTGAGTTGATAGTGATAAACCCTTGTTCCACTCCCCTCCCCATTTTAAATTATGTACTTTACTTTGTAAACATTATAGGTATATTTTTAGTAATTATTAACACCCATAGGACTAGAAATCTAATTTCTCTTCTCGTGGATTTGACCTCAACGTAAGTTGAGATATTGACAATGACCATCCTTTACCAAATTGAACGGTATAGGTGAGCATTATCAAAATGGCACTATTGTCGGGGAGTAAAATTTAGCTTTCACTTGTGTGGTGTTGATTTTTACTTAGGGTATACCCATAGTGGGGTTTATTTACTTTGGTTGTTGTTTTTGTTTTCATTTTTAGGTGATTTCTATTGTGTTCACGAAACTATGAGTGACAATACAAGTATTGTCGGGTCTTTCGATGACCCTATTAATGATGAAGAGCAACTGAATGTTGTTGGACATTCAAGTTCCATCCGTATCCCTCCTACTCATGGGAATAATGTCTTTCATATCACGACCATCATGTTGCATATGATACAAATGAAGGGAATTTTTGGGGGACAAGCTTATGAGCACCCCAACTTGTATTTGAAGAATTTCAAAGAAGTGTATGCACCCTTTGACATTGCACACATAACGAAGAGTCTATCCAGTTGTGTCTCTTCTCATTCTCTCTAATAGAGGAGGTGGTATTGTCGCTTCTCTCTCTTCTATCTGTATTGATTACTTCATGGGATGGACTTACCGTAGTCTTTCTTGACCGGTATTTCCAACCCTCTAAGATGCTCCAATTGCGTGATGAGATCATCAACTTTAGGCAATTGAATGGATAACCCTTATATGAAGTGTGGGAAAGATTCAAAGAAAAACTCATGAAATATCCCAATCACGAGGTCCCAGAGAATATGTTTCTCAAAATCTTCTACTGGGATCTTGATCCTCTCAATAAAACTGTGGTAGACAATGCGGCGGGGGGCTCTCTTGTGAAGTTAAATTATCAAGCGGCTACAAATTTGCTTGATGAAGTTACCGAGCAAAACCAGGGGTCGTATACCCGTGATGTTGAGTTACCAAAAGGCTTCCCTACTACCTTCTTTATTAGTAAAGAGCAAAAGAAGAGAGAGGAAGAGAGGGAGGAAAACATGGCAAGAATAACGACAAAATTAAAGCTTTTAACTAAGCATATGATAGGTACACCCACAAAAATGGTGATTGTTGTGGCATCCAAGTCCTATGATAATAAAAAGGCCAAAAAGATTAATGCGGAGATTTGGTATTTGGAAAATTATTTTAGAGCAGGGGACCACCTGTCAAAGGCAAGGTGGGAACCAAGGTTGGACGGATTGTAATCGTGACTGTGATTGGAGAGAGAGAGACTGAGAATATCATTTTTATGTGCCTTCTCATGACCATCCAAAGAAAAAAAAAGGTAACCCTGTTGACACCAAAAAATATAAAACCAAAGATGTCTTGGCAAGAATTTTGATGAAAGTTGAGGGAACAGACAAAATGGCCTATGAATTGAAAGGAAACTTCTCGAAACTCAACCAAACAGTTGTATCCCACTCCCCTTCTATCAAACAATTGGAAATGCAAATTGGGCAGATCTTCACTCAATTGAATTTTAGACCAAGGGGGGGGGGGGTCTTTCTAGTAACACTATTGTGAATCAAAAAATAAAGCCCAAGTGTAGGCAATAGTCACTAGGAGCGGAAAGACACTTGGTGATCATTTGAAGAAAGTTGAGAGAGAAATTGTGGGTGCAAAAGAGCCCAATATTGAGCATATAAATGTAAAGAAAAAGGTTGTGGTTGATCTAAGAGAAGAAACCCAAAATCTCAAGAAGAAGTGGACGAAAAAGAACCGGTGGAAATTGATGAAGAGGTAGTAGATAATGATAAGCCACAAAGTGATGTATTGCCCACTATTCAAATCCCTCCTCCATTTACACAAAGGCTTAAGAAGAAAAAGGAGAGTGGTAAGCTCAAGAAATTCATGACCATGCTTAGCAACCTCTCTATCAACATCCCGTTGCTTGAGCGATACAAGAAATACTGGGGTATGCTAAGCTAATAAAGAAATTGATGTCAAAGAAGAAGCTTGTTGAAGATGATACCATTGAGGTCACCCATTGTCATGAACCAATTTCTTAGGTCATGATGGCGCCAACCATAACCCACCAGTAGGCTAGCCAACCCGTAGTCTGAAACAGCTAGTAATGGACTACTCAATAATATAAGGAAAAAATGTGGAATATATGAAATAAAGATCAATACATAAAAAAATCTCAAAACCTGGTGGTATCAGTACAAGAGCTTCTAAACATACTAAGATTGCAAAAGTGATATATCAAGGAGAAATACACTAATACAACTTATCTCCAAATACAACTTTGAGACTAGTCTAATATATAGGAGAGAGATAGTAATACTCCAAACGTTAGGAGCTCACTCTAAGCCTCCGAACTAGGGCTACTCCACACGATGCACACATCAACGATAATAACCCGTACTATGATCTGCAAACGTGTAGTATGAGTACCAAAAAAATGGTACTCAGTAGGCATTTGTTAACTGAGCTTCAAAGGTAAAACAGATATACACAACATATAAACAGAATAAAATCTACACCAAATAGTTCAAAAATCATATAACAAGTCAATGTGAATAATAAAGGACAACTATCCTATTCATGTAAAAAATTCTAACATAACAAGACTAAGGAAGTATCAAGGTGAACAACCCTTATCCAACTGCATTCAATCTATGAAAATACTATACTGTATATCCCAGGCCAACATACGAATAAAGGGCAAAAGAAAGATATATAGTAATATACAAGGTGAAGAAATGAATATACAATATGAATAACAAAGGGAGGGATATACGATAGTACCATAGCTTCATATAGCTATATATATACATATACATATAAGCATGAGGTTATCTCAAAGCATAACCTACATTATCATATCTTCATTCTAAGACCTTATTATAATAATGTCAGGATTTAGTTACTATCATACTAATGGTTTCAAATCCACATGGCTAGACATGAATAATCGTGCATAGTAATGCGATCATAAGATAGAAAAGGCCGAAGACATACCTCAATTTTGATACCAGATCAATGATCAATTTTTCATAGGCTATCCATAATAATGATCATAACAATTATAATAAAAATATCAATAACATCATAAATGACCGACTACTTCGGACAGCCAAATACCTAGTCGAGCCGATTCATACGCCTACCTCCCCATACTTGAAAGGTTCAATCAGTATACAATAACACAAGGCATATTTTTCACCTATGTCTATGCAACCATCCCATACTGGATGATAAATATAGGTGCATACTGGTGATAGGCGATGCATAAGTAGGACTGAATATAAAGTACATAATCAATATTACAAATTATCATAACTGTCCTTATCATGGCCATCATCATTTTCATCAACCTCCGACCTTGCAGGGAAACAACATATTATCAATATATACTTTGACCCTGCCGAGTACCAGCATCATCACAATAGTATCCTCTGGCCTTACCGAGTATTAACATCATCATAATAGTATCCTCCAGCCTTATTGGGTATCAGTATCATCACAACAATCATTATCAAATAACATGCACTAAAATAACTCGTAAACATAGTCATATCACCATAGAATATCTATCTAGACAGTATTCCCAATTACTCATTATTAGTTAACCAATAATTATTATAAAGAAACCAATAGTTCACTCGTCGTCACACTTCTAGTTATTATCCTAAATGTTATCCATATTCATGGGATAGCAACTAACTACTATTTACTAAATAGTCAACATCTAACATCTAGTCAAGATTCATCACTAGACTGAATCACCATTTATCCATTATTCATCATTATCAACTAATCATCCTATACTCGTTAATCACTATTAGACAACACATTACTACTTATCACCTAACTATCTTTTATTAACTAACACTATTCATTAACTAACCATTGTTTACCACTAATTCTTGATTAACTATTTCTTTATCAACCATTTAGCAACTATTCATCATTATTAACTAGTCATATTTTATTATCAACATCACTTATTATCTGGCCCCATCAATATATAACTCCTCGACTATCGACTAATTGATGTCACAAAATTAAAGATCAATATCAACTAATGTTCTCCTATGCTATACCCGACCTCACTATAAGTCACGTATTAACCATTGCTAGCTACCACATATTTATGCTAAGCAAGATTCATCAAATAATACTTAGATTAACTAGCCACCAAGAACTATAGTCAGCTAATCGACAACTAACTACCTCATAGCTTAATCATTAATTAGGAAGAACAATCATAAGATCATTCTTCATCTAGAATCACATAATTTACCAATATAAAAATCATGGATGTACCAAATCTATACAAACCATCACCAGTATCCAATCAATAAAGTGGTAAGAAATATACCGTGTTATTCTCTACCCCATATCGGAGAGATATGTATACAAATATATATATGAATCCATAAACTGTAATTGTATCCCTTACAATGAAAATCACTTCTCGACTATCAAATCATTACCATGACACGCCCCTTGGCCCAATGACATATCTAAAATAATTGAAACATCATAATCATGGTCTTAGGACCATATACATTTATAGAAATCATATCGATAATTATAAGCCATAGCATATCTCTAACCATCTCACACGTATGAGGGATGTCACTTATAGTAGGCATAATATCAATAAGCATGTAATCATTCTCTCACACAAGAGGCATCTTACATATAAGAGGCATAATATAGATAGATATGTAATCATCTATAAGATATCTTATATCAAAAGTTCAAACATCATGACTATGAGGAATATCAGCTCTCTAGGATAATTACCTTATCTAAAAGAAACCTCATCTTTATACGTCCAACAATTATGACTAAACGAAATAGCAACTCTATAGGCCAATCATCCAGTTTAAGAGTAAATAAAATCTGTATAGGCCAATCATGAAGTCTAAGAGAAAATAGCATCTCTATAGGACAATCAAAAAGTCTAAGAGGAAATAGCATCTCTATAGGCCAATCATTGAGTCTATGAGAAAATAGAATCTCTATAGGCCACATAACGTATTCAAAAGGAATATCATCTTTAAATACCCAATATCAGTTCTAGAAGAAGTATCATAACTATAACTCAAAAGCCATAATTTGGGAACATCAATTCAAGTTACCATGTCATGAAGTAACCTTATTCTAAGGTTTACTAGCCTTATCTATGTTTAACATCTGCAACTAAGTCCACAAGGCTTAACACAAGTTTAGGCCTAAGTGGGCCAGACGATCCCACTTCTAATCCTTAATTTCAATAATTAGGCACACCATACCCCAAACTAGGCTAAGGTATCTATTCCAACTTCTAGATGCCAAATAAGCCATATTTAAGCCTAAGATAGCATCTTTGACTAAAAATAAGGGTACTCAAGTCAACTCTACCCAACTTATAATTGTAAGACTATAATACTAGCCCAATAAGATCAATATACAAATTATACTTCAAATGCTAAAACCACATCCTAAACATAGATTTACATCATAATCTCTCTACAACTAATCTAAACTAGAGAGGGAAAATAATAGGATTTAAGAGAAGTATAAACATGTAATTTTACGGGTCCCAAGCCCTCATCTAAACTCCAAACATCAACAATCAAGGACAATTCATCCTACTCATAATCAAGACTTACATCCATATC
Organism: Capsicum annuum; assembly: GCF_002878395.1. Taxonomy (NCBI): domain Eukaryota; kingdom Viridiplantae; phylum Streptophyta; class Magnoliopsida; order Solanales; family Solanaceae; genus Capsicum; species Capsicum annuum. The sequence continues at coordinate 76,781,060 of NC_061114.1, forward strand.
TACACACAATATATATCACACATTATCTATGGAGAAAAGTAGATAGAAGCCTACCTCAAGGCCAAATAGCAAAACCTCACTTTATGTACCACATGCTCGTCTTCACTTTGTAATCCTCAAAATGCCATCATACTATCAAAATAATAATCTACTCTTCAATATGAGTCTAGTGACACCCATATTACACTTTTGTGCCTTGGGTCTAAACATGACACCAAAATCCCAAGTGGGTCCCACATATAAAAACTGAGTTTCTAAGGCCAACCTAATGTTCACACATGAACAAAGAATCATAACTCTCAAGAAATAGGTGAAAATTAAGCATACTTTAGGCTAAAATCAAGATTGAAGTTTTTGTCCATGGCCATTTAGAACCATCAAAGACTTCTAAATAGGGAATTGGTTCTAAGAACCAAATGAACTACTCGATAATCGAACCCTAGGACCCAAAAAATCATAAATGACTTTGGGAAGATATTGTTACATGATAGGTGTTTGGCCCTTAGAATTTTTCCTGGAATTTCATTCTCCGGACCTAATACAACTAATGGGTATGAGCCGTATTTAAGGTATGAGTGGTATGGTACTATTGTATGATGACCAATGCTGGTTGGTTGTATGTATGGGTTACTAGAATGGATACGACATGGGGGATACGAGTCTTATGGTTTGGTACGAGTCGTATCTAATACTCGTATAGGGAAAACTATTCAATCCTCTTGGTATCTTATTCTGCCAGGGATAGGATGGTAGGTACAAATTATATGCTTTGGATATGACTTGGTTGGATGATTCATATGCTGGACAATATTGGGTCTAGGGTTTAAGGTATAATACGAGTGCTGGGTACTACTCGTATCAGAAGGGTATAACTTGTATGGGTCAGTCGTATCCCTGTGATGGATTTTTTATGCAACTTAAGCGGGGGTAATATGGACATTTTTGTACTTAACTTAATAGGATCTCACAATTTATAGACTATTTGGGAGGCTATTTACTTTATCATTTCTCTATTTAACACTTAGAAACTACTCTTAAACAATCTAAATTCTCTCAAAAGCTTTGGGGCAAGAAAGCTAGGGTTTTATCTTGAGGACTAATTTGGGGTTTTCTTTGGTGATTTCTTTCCATTAATTATTTAGTATAAGGCATATTCTCTTCCCTGATTGTTAGTTCTAACTAAAGGCATGATTTTAATATTTGTTTTTATAATTTTATTATTTAATGCTTTTGGGTTTTCAAATATGATTTGGTGGCATTGTTTATGAATGGATGGTTATGGTTTTCTATGCTTTTAATTATGCTTTTATATGCATTAATGGTGGTTTTGGATAATTGGATTATATGGGAATGGCTGTTGGTAAATAAAATTGGTTTTAGATATATATTATGCCCCTGATGTGTTTGACAAAATACTTATAAAGATATGTTCATTGCATTGACTTCTTTTAAATGGAACTCTTGCTTTTTTTAAACTTGGTAAAAGATTTATACATGGATTAAATAGTTTGGAATGGTAAATAGATAAATGGTTATGTTTGTAGGGTACAAATTCTCCCAAGTAGATTTAATATGGTAATTGGAAGGGCACCTAAGGTCTTTAATACCCACATGTGGTTGGCTATGAATAGTACTTACAAGTATGGTTGGTATAAAGATACCACCACTAAATGTCCTTGGTTAATAAATGGTAAATGGATTATTCAAAAATGGTTTTAATTGGGTATTAAAGGGGGAGTTATAGCTAAGCCGTGAAAGGTGGAGGTCTTGGGTGGACCAAAACTGGAAACACATATTTGCCGATATGTGGTTGGTCTTGGTGGACCGTGTACATGATGTCACACCTTATATTGAGGGATGTACTAGTCATCCCAATATGATATTTCCTTGGTTGTTCGACTACATGCATTAGGGACCTTTTAGCAGGGGGAGCTAAACCCATATTGCCCATAGGTGCTTTAGGACGGTAAAGTTACACAGCCTAGATAAAGGTTTTAAATGCATGCTAAACCTAAATTCCCATTCTTGGAACTTATATATATCTATGTGTGTTTGTATGCATTACGGATAGTTTTACTTGGTTTTATAAATGGCATTATTTTATCCTTATCCTGAGTTCATGCTACCAATCATTTGCTAACCCATCTACTGGCGGCTGTATATCCACGCTTTGCAGGAACTGGCCTTTCTACTTCTCTTATCTAGCTCACATATTTAGTATCAATATTTAGACTGATGTTGTGAGCTTTCATCCTTTTGAAAGGCTTTATTTCATGTTATGGACAACTTTGGATATTTTTATTTTATTTTGGATATTAGTTTTGGCCATGGTTGGGGGCATGTCTTAACTGGATATTATTACTCTTTTGGATAGAGGCTTTGTGGTTCTTCTGGGGGTTAGTATGGGTGGGGTCGATATTGGTGTTTTCCTTGGTATTAGTATTGGTATTGGGACTTACACCCTTGGACGATTTTGTTAGTTGTTCCATCATATTATATTTTAGGATTGATTATCATATTATGTTTTGGTTTCTCTCTGTTTATGGCCTTTGATTTGGCTTGGTATGGTTGGATAATTGATTTGGTACCGGTAGACTCAGTTGGGTCGGTCACGATTGTGACCCAATCCCAAAGTCTTTATGAGAGCATTTACGTTATTTTTTATATGCTCGAAATTTATCCTATCTAAGGCTGGATATAGGTTGTTGGGTTAGGTAACAGGAGGCAGTCCCTGGTATTGGTTGGACTTACGATGCCCATTATGTTTAAGCCCTGGTTCGGGTCGTGACAAATTATTATTAGAGCTTTAGGTTCATGATCAACTGGAAGTCCACAAAGCCGTACCGAGTAGAGTCTTTTTTAGGGGTGTGTAGCGTGCCACACTCATAAGAGAGAGGCTGCAAGACATTTAGAAATGTTTCACTTTCTTGATTTTCTATGTTCAATCTTGGAGTCTAAAGTCTAGAAATCTTCTCTATCTTTGCTTATTTGTTTTTCAGATCATGCCTCATAAATTTGAAAAATAAGAAAATTCTTCTATCCCATCTAGGGATGATGCTGAAGGGGTACATCCTACGATGGGGGTACATCTTTGATCTCAGGGTCCTATTCTGGATGGTATTTGGGTTCCTCCTAATTCTACTAGTTCTCCTCAGGTCCCTTAAGGCAATGTGCCAAATGCAAAATTCCATCAATCTATCCATATTATTGCTTAGTTGGTTGCTTCTCAGGCTGAGCAAGATGCATTTAATGGTATATCTTTTGAGGCCTCAAGGGTTGGCCAATTTATGAAGATGGGTCCTCATACTTTTACTAGTGCAAAGGTGGAGGAGGATCCCCAGGGCTTCTTAGATAAAATTGAGAAAATATTTTGGGTAATGCAGGCTACTAATGTAGAGGGGGTGAAATTTGCAACTTATCAGCTCAAAGATATTGCTTATTAGTGGTATGAGAAGTAAAACAAAGATAAGGGTAATGTGGAAGAATCTAAATTATGAGAGGCCTTCTCTAATGCCTTCTTGGATTGTTTCTTTCCTCTAGAACTAAGGAAAGCTAAAATAGAGGAGTTTGTGAATCTTAAGCAAGGGAGAGTGACTGTCAAGGAATATGAATTAAAGTTCCATTAGCTATTGAGGTATGCTCCTCACTTGGTGGCGATATGAGAATGAGCAAGTTCACTTTTAGGTTGAATAAAGATTTGATCTTGGAGAGAAAACTGCTTTGCTTATTAAGGATATGGACATTTCTTGATCGACTTTCCATATGCAACAAGTGGAGAATGAGAAGTGAAGGCAGGCAAAGCTTTGGGGATAGGTAGGGAAAGAGGGGCAGATTTTCTGATCAGAAAGGTATGCAGTCCCAAGGTGGTCAGGATGAAGGCAAGTGGGAGAAGAAGAAGTAGGGGAGCTCGAGTTCTTTCTCTACTACTAGTGCCCATTATCCGAAGTAGTAAAGAGACAGGCGTCATTAGGGTGGTGATAATTTTTGGGCATAGGGTGCCCAATCTCAAGCGAGCAGAGGTCACTCAGTTTTTTTATGCCCTTCTATTTGGTTTTGTAGTCAACCCCATCAGGGTTATTATGAAGAAAAGAGGGAAAAGTGCTTCTGGTGTGGCTAGCTAGGTCATCTACTCAGTGTTTGTCCTGTTAGTAAGGTCACTATGGGGGCGAACAAAGTTCTTATGGCTTCATATTTTGCTCCTGTACCTAGTGGTGTTTCATAGGCTTCTATTACTGCTCCTAGTTCTAGTGTCTGTCAAAATCAGTTGTATGCTTTGGCATCCCTATAGAAATCCGAGGCATCACCTATTATCATTACTGGTGTGTTACAACTCTTTTCCCATGCCGTATATTAGTTGCTTGATCTGGGGTCTACTCTTTTTATATGACTCCTTATGTGATTGTATCTTTTGGTTTTGATCCCTAAGTAATTTCAGATCCTTTTTCTATTTCTACCACGATACGAGACTTGATTATTGCTAAAAGGGTCTATAGGGGGTGTATGGTGTCTGTTGGTAACAAACAAGCTTTGGTGGATTTGTTTGAGCTGGGGTTGGTGGATTTTGATGTCATCTTAGGTATGGATTGGTTACACTCCCATTACATATCTTTAAAGTGTTAGACCCAGAAGGTTATCTTTAAGTTTCCTGGTGAACCAATTATAAAATGGGAGGGTGGTTCTTTAGCTCCTCAGGGAAGGTTTATTTCTTATCTTAGAGCTTGGAGGTTAATTTCCAAGGGGTGTCTTTATCACTTGGTTTGGATTAAAGATTCCAACTCGGAAGGTCCTTCTTTACGGTCAGTTCCTGTGTTTAATAAGTTTCCAGAGGTCTTTCTAAATGATCTTCCTGGTGTTCCTCCGGATAGGGAAATAGAGCTTGGTATTAATTTTCTTCCAGACACTTATTCAATATCTATTCCTCTATATAGAATGGCTCTGACTGAGTTGAGAGATCTCAAGGAGCAACTTAAGGATCTTTTGTATAAGGGGTTTATTCATCCTAGCATTTCTCCGCGGGGTGTACTGGTGTTTTTTGTGCGTAAGAATGATGGTTCTCTACGGATGTGCATTGACTACAGGTAGTTGAATTAGGTAACAGTTAGGACCAAGTATCCTCTCCCAAGGATAGATTATCTGTTTGATTAGTTACAGAGTGCCAAGTTCTTTTCTAAGATAAATTTTTGGTTGGGGTACCATCAACTTAAGATTAGGGAGGTAGATATCCCTAAGATGAATTTTCATACTCAGTATGGGCATTTTGAGTTCTTAGTGATGTCATTTGGATTGACCAATGCCCCGATGACATTTATGAATCTGATGAATAGAGTTTTAAGGCAGTATTTAGATATCTTCGCCATTGAGTTTATTGATTACATTCTAGTTTATTTGAAGAGTGAGGCAGATTATGCTAATCACCTCTGTATGGTATTGCAGACCTTAAAAGAATAATAGTTGTATGCCAAGTTCTCTAAGTGTGAGTTTTGGTTGAACACCATGACTTTCTTAGGTCATATTATTTCTTATGAGGGGATAATGATTGATCCTCAAAAGGTTGCTGTGGTGAAGGCCTAGGACCATGACTCCATCCGACATTCGTAGCTTCTTAGGTTTAGTCGGGTATTATAGGCGTTTTGTGGAATGATTCTAGGCAATAGCAGCTTCTTTGACTAAGTTGACTTATAAAAAGGCTAAGTTTTCTTAGTCGAATGCTTATGAGGAGAGTTTTGAAATGTTAAAATATAAGCTCACTTTGGGTCCAATTCTGACTTTGTCGGAAGGCAACGATGAGTTTGTGGTTTATTATGATACATCTTGGGTAGTGCATGGTTGTGTTCCGATGTACCATGGTATGATGATTGCCTATGCTTCCAGGCAGTTAAAGGTGCATAAGAGGAATTGTCCTACTCATGATTTGAATCTATTGGCAGTTATGTTTGCTTTGAAAATATCACAACATTTTTTGTATGGTGTACATATAGATATCTTTTCTAATCATAAGAGTTATAGTACGTGTTCACGTAGAAGGAGCTTAATCTCAGGCAAAGGAGATAGCTTGATCTTCTTAAAGACTATGATATGAGTCTTCACTACCACCCAGGTAAGGCTAACATGGTTGTTAATGCTCTTAGCAGGTTGTCTATAGGAGGTTTGGCCCTTATGGAGGAAGGAAAGTAGGAATTGGTGAAGTATATTCACCGCTTTTCCAATCTTGGAGTTCATCTCGTAGACTTTAGAGATGGTGGTGTTATGGTGCAAGAAGTGGTTTGATCGTCTCTAGGTGTAAAGATTAAGGAGAAACAAGTGCTGGATCTTGTCTTAATGAAAATCAAGAGTGATGTTGGCGGGCAAATGGTGTTGGTGTTTGAGATTTGTGGTGATGGTACTTTGTGATACTTGGGGAGGTTATGTGTTCCTAGTGATGACAGTTTGTGGCAAAGGATTTTAGCCGAGGCGCATAAGTCACGCTGTGTTTTTCATCCCGACTTAACAAAGATGTATCATGATCTCAAGGAGATCTAATGGTGGAATAGTATAAAGAGTGATGTGGTAGATTTTGTGGCCAAGTGCATGGTGTGTCAGCAGGTTAAGGTTAAGCATATGAGGCCTGGTGGATTACATCAAGAGATAGAGTTGCCCGAATGGAAGTGGGAGATGATCAATATTGATTTTATTATCAGTCTTCCTCAGTCTAGAAACTAAATTGATTCAATTTAGGTCATCGTGGATAGGATGATGAAATCTGCTCATATTCTGCTAATGAAGACTACCTTTTTGACGGAGGACTATGCGAAGCTATATCTTCAGGAGATTGTGAAGCTGCATGGGGTACATGTCTCAATTATTTTTGATCTTGGTATGTAGTTTACATCTCACTTCTGGTGGTATTTTCAAAAAGGGTTGGGGACTAAGATCAGTGTGAATACTGCTTTTCATTCGCAGTTGGATGGGCAAGCAGAGAGAACTTTCAGACATTGGAATATATGCTTCGGGCCTGTGTGATTAAGCATCTACCTTCGGTGGAGTTTGCTTACAACACTAGCTATCATTCAAGTATTTGTATAGCCACTTTTGAGGCATTGTATGGTAGGAGCTGTAGATCTCCTATTGGTTTGTTTAAGCTTAGTGAGGCGAACATGTTTGGTACGAATCTGGTTTATCAAGCTATAAAGAAGGTGAGGGTGATTTGGGATTGTCTTAAGGATACCCAGAGTTTCCAAAAGTCTTATGTGGATGTTAGGCATAGAGACTTGGAGTTTGAGGTTGGGGATAAGGTATTCCTAAAGGTATATCCCATGAAAGGAGTAGTGCGGTTTAGGATGAAGGAGCTCAGTCCTAATTTATTTATCCTTATGTGATTTTGCAGAGAGTTGGTAATATTACTTATGAACTGGAGTTTCCTGCTAGTTGGGGTTTGGATCATCCAGTCTTTCATGATTCCATATTGAGGAAGTGTATTGGCGATCCTTCTTCAATTTCTCCTTTAGAGGGATTAGGTATTTTGGACTCTCTGTCTTATTAAGAGGTCCCGATTGAGATATTGGATAGGTAGGTTCGTTGGTTGCGGACCAAGGATATGGCTTTAGTTAAGGTTCTTTGGTGGAACCATAATGTGGAAGAAGCTATCTGGGAAGTGGAGGAGGACATAAAGTTCAAATATCTGCTCTTGTTTTCTGCTCGGAGGATTCGTGCTAAAGGTATGTGTTCTTGAACACATCTTTATTTTTTGAGTTGTTAAAGAAAAGATTAATATCTTTGTCTTTTTTTTTTTTTTGAAATTTAATAAAGATTGGAAATATGTTTGATAATTCAAATAACTCTATGTGTGGTTACCCCTACCTTGTCTGTCATTCGGGGATGAATGTTCCTAGTGGGGGAGAATTTTACATCTTGGGTTTTTGGCCCTTAGAATTTTTCCTGGAATTCCATTCTCCGGATCCAATACAACTCATGGGTATGAGCCGTATGTTGGGGTAGGAATGGTATGGTCCTATCGTATGCTGACCAATGTTGGTTGGTGGGATGTTTGGGTTACTGGAATGGATACGACTTGGGGGTAAAAGTCGTATGGTTGGGTACGAGTCGTATCAATATTCATATAAGGGACTGTGTTCAATCCTCTTGGTATTCTATTCTACCAGGGATACGGATGGAAGGTACGGATCGTACGCTTTGGATACGACTTGGTTTGATGAATTATATGCAGGACAGTGTTGGGTCTAGGGGTTGGGGTAGGATATGAGTGGCGGGTACCACTCGTATTGGAAGGGTACGACTCGTATGGGTCAGTCGTATCACTGTGATGGGATTTTTATGCAACTTAAGTGAGGGTAATCTGGACATTTCCCTACTTACCCTAATAGGATCCCATGATTTCTAGCCTCTTTGGGAGGCTATTTACTTTTTTATTTCTGCTTTTAACTCTTAGAAACTACTACTAAATAGTCTAAAATCCTCTCAAAAGCTTGGGGCAAGAAAGCTAGGGTTTCATCTTGAGGACTAATTTGGGGCTGGCTTTGGTGATTTCTTTCCATCAATTCTTTGGTATAAGGCATGTTCTCTTCGCTCATTGTTAGTTCCAACTAAAGTCATAATTTTACTATTGGTTTTCATGATTTTACTGTTGAATGCTTTTGGGTTTTCAAATAGAATTTGGGGGCTTTGTTTATGAATGGTTGGGTATGGTTTTCCATTGTTTTAATTATGCTTTTCTATGTGTTAATGGTGGTTTTGGATAATTGGATTATATGGGAATAGTTGTTGGTAATTGGAATTGGTTTTGGATATATATTATGCCCCCAATGTGTTTGACAAAATTCTTATAAAGATATGTTCATTTCATTGACTTCTTTTAAATGGAACTCTTGCTTGTTTTAAACTTGGTAAAGGATTTATGCATGGATTAAATAGTTTGGAAGGGTAAATGGATAAATGGTTATGCTTGTGGGATACAGATTCTCCCAAGTGGATTTAATATGATAACTGGAAGGGAACCTAAGGTCCCCTATGCCTATATGTGGTTTGCTATGGATAGTACTTGTAAGTATGGTTGGTATGACGATACAACCACTAAATGGCCTTGGTTAATAAATAGTAAATGGCTTGTTTGAAAATGGTTTTAATTCGATATTAAAGGAGGAAGTGTAGCTAAGCTGTGGAAGGTGGAAGTCCTGGGGGTATGAAAACTGGAAACTCATATTTGCCGGTATGAGGTTGGTCTTGGTGGACCGTGTACATGATGTCACACGTCATATTGGGGGATGTACTAGTCATCCCAATGGCATATTTCCCTCTTCGTGCAACTACACGTACTGGGGCCCTTTCAGTAGGGGGAGCTGAACCCTTATTGCCCGTGGGTGCTTTAGGATAGCAAACCTACACAATGCAGGTAAAGGTTTTAAATACATTCTAAACTCAAATTCCCTTTCCCGGCACTTATATATATTTATGGTTGTATGCATTATGGATGGTTTTACTTGGTTTTATAAATGGCATTATTTTATCCTTATCTTGAGTTCATGCTAGCGATCACTCACTAACCTATCTACTGGTGGTTGTATACCCACACTATATAGGAACCTACCATTCTACTACTCCTGTCTAGCACGCGGATTCAATATTAACATTTGGATAGAAGTGGTTAGCTTCCATCCTTTCGAAAAGCTCCATTTCATGTTATGGACATTTTTGGACATTCTTTTAATTTCGGATATTGGTTTCGGCCATGGTTGGGGGCATGTCACAACCAAATATTGTTACTCTTTTGGATAGAGGCTTTATGGTTCTTCTGGGGGTTGGTATGGGCGGGATAAGTATTGGTGTTTGCCTTGGCATTGGTATTGGTTTTAGGGCTTACACCCTTGGACGATATTGTTGGTTGTTCCATTGTATTACATTTTGGGATTGATTAACATATTATGTTTTGGTATTCTCTTTGGTTATGGCCTGGTTTATGGCTTTTGGTTTGGCTTGGTATGGTCGGATGGTTGATTTGGTACGGGTGGACTCGGTTGGGTCGGTCACGGTTGTGACCCTATCCCAGAGTCTTCATGAGAGAATTTATGCTATCTTATTATATGATCAAAATTCAGCCTATCTAAGGTTGGATATTGGAGGTTGGGTTGGGTAACAAGGAGTCGTCCCCGGTCCTGGTTGGACTTGGGATGCCCATTACATCTAGGCCCTGCTTAGGGTCGTGACAACTATGGAGAAGCTCAAATGGTAAAGATAAGCATAAATATAGAAAATGACCTTGAAGATCATTACAATATCCATTACTAAAAGAACTTTTGTCCACGAAATTCAACAGATAGAAAGAATCCTAAAAGCTCGAAAGGATGAGGTACTTGGCCCGCATGCTCCAAGCATGACTTCCGAGGTAACCTCAATGGATAGAAAACACTTCTAAGGGATTTCTCCACAAGTATCCCTTTTTCAACCAACACTCTCATTCTATTTCCAAAATAGCCAAAACTCAACTTAACCACTAACTGGCCTCAAATTGAACCAAGATGGTTCATGCACGAACATCTGAATCACAACACGCTGGTGCCATCTCTATACCATATAAATCAACGATGGCTCATCCAAGCCAAAAACAAACCAAGACATGAGTCATAAAACCGAATCCAAATCCAAAAATAACCTTCCTTTACCATTTTGGACATGCTATCTACTCCAAGCCAGGAGGAAAATCACTTGAGTCTTGTCCAGGCAGTCTGATCACGGAGAACTCAAAGAACTGAAGCTGGCTCGATGAAAATCCATAAGGCAAACAAGAGAATAAACTCATAGGCACTGTCAGGGCATACAAATAGAGATAATAAAAGAATGAAATCCATGCCAATACTGTAACCAGTCCGGATGAAAATCAAACTAAAATCTCAAAATCCTAGGTATAAGTACTCATAGCTGAATATTCCACTCCAGGATATCTCATCCACCGAGAATGAAGCCATACTGAATCCAACTCAAGAATATTACACCCACTGAGTAAATCATCTAAAATTCCCAAAGAAAAATGAAACTCAAGGTAAAAACTGAAGTAACCAATACGAGGCCCATGGGCTATCATCTGATCACTCATCAACTATGGTCCAACCGAAGTCTAGAAGACCGAATAGGGAACCACAGAGTAGGCTCAACCAGCCTATAAATGAAATCTGAACAAGGATAAGTCCTAAACAAAAGTTGAACGTAAGGTCCACAACACCAAGCTGAAATGTCAATACAAAAGGCTGAATTGCTTGGTCTCAAATATCCAAACCAAAACTAAAAACGAGTAGGCATTAATGATCCATATCTATCATACTTCTAAATCGCCATTCCAAGGAGTCAAATCCAAAACTGAGCCAATAAGGCTATATCAATGTCAACTATCTCAAATTGACTCTAGTATCCAAATCTAAAGTATCTAAGATAATCATACCAAGCCACAGTCGAGACATATTCGGAGAGAAAAATCCCAATAGGGATAACAACTGACTGATAATACAAGAAACCAACTCTATATCGACTGGAGGGAACAAAATATAGCTGTAACATAGAAATCATACAAAAGGATGAACCACTGGCTGAAAATGTATATAACCCACTCCATATCCGCTGGGGGCATGAACTATCCAAACATACTCAAAAACTTCCCAAGGCTGAAAACCACACCAGAAATGGCAAAAGCTCTAGCAACTCGGAAAAAAATGCAACTTAATCTTGAAATTAACCAATCCAATACTCCATCTAGGCAAAGAAATATCCAAAGGTACATATCACCAAGGAGAAACAGTCCACTAAGCCTCACTAGGCCGAACATACTCTGAAATGGGGATTTTCCAAATCCACCCAGGAACCACATCATTGAAGAAAAAATACACCAATTCTCGGAGCCAAGGTCAAAGTCACAACAACAACCAGAAAGTAAATAATTTGAGTTAAAGAATTTCTAATTTGCCACTTAAGAAGCAATCATAGGAAAGGCCAACTACCTTTAACTTTCCCACTCCACTAGACAAAACCATATCACAACAATAAAGGAGTATCCACTCTTCACACTAACAACAGGGGCAACCACCCCAAGGTAACAAACCCAACATACCTATGAGATGAATCCATGACATCTCCACATCAATATCAAAATTTCTATCAGAGGAAGAAATAGCCACAAACAAAGAATGAACCACAAACTGGTAAATCTCAAAAACTGGCTATACCGAAAGGGATAGCTAAAACAAAATTGTTTGCAATCCAGGAGGCAAGTCTAATGATCTCAAACTAAAAAATAAGCAACATAACTAAATTGCTGACTCAAAAATCACAAATAATTATTGAAGGTCAACTTACCTTTGATACCACAACACATGCCCAAACCAATCTAATACAGCTAATCAAGAGGGAACACAGTCAACCTTGCTGCCATAGGGGAAAGAAATTATCAAATCTGGCTATATATACTCAAGCCACCAAATAATATCACAAGAAAACAAAAGTCTAACTAGATAACAGTAGTCTATACAGCTACCCAACGAGGACCAGATTCATCATGTAACAACATCAAGTAATAATATCATGTAATATCAATAACCTCATGCAGTGGTAGTAATAACAACGACAATATCAATATCAACATACTGAACAGGCAGTACCAAAATAAACATCCATATCATGTATAACTCAAGGGATATAATATGGCTAATTTGCCAAGATAAACGAGACTCAAACCTAAAAACTACACTGATAGGGAAAAATATCAAAATAAATCTACTTCATCCACTACTAAAATAAATAAACCATAGAGTAGTAACACCAATTATGAATCCAATAATAAGGCACATAATGACCAACATAAATTCATCATGGCATACAATCATCAATAGGAATAAAAACCCCAATACATATAATAAGAAATAAAGGTGGGAAATAAAAGCACAGCATTCGTGGTGACATCTGCAATCCCATACCTAACGAGCATAGGGAAAATACATCTGAACGGGTCTAATTTAGACCAACTGACTGAATCATCAACTGAGGTGCCAAGTGCACCATATCCAAATAAAGATGTCACAATATAATGAGCTGATCTAAAGAAGCTAAAAGAAAAAAAATCTCATGACATGGACACTCCCTAGACTAGTATTCGGTCTCTCTACAATCGAAGAAAACTTCTAAAGCACCAACATGGTGAGACACAAACTGAGCCCAAATGGCTAGCCAACTAACGCTGAGAGAAATCCACAAAATTATGTCCATACTTCCGAAATCACATCATGTCTCCGGAACCCTAAGCTATCAAGGAAAATACATGCTAACTCTAGCTAATCATCTATCTCATACCTAGGTTATTCTCATAACCGGTGTCTCATCATGACATAACCAAACCAAGATCCTAAAATACTCTGAGATACTGCCCCTTAATATCCAGAATGGCCGTCATAGCTTGAAGAACCATATCACACTCTATAAGTCTAATGATAACTCTGCCCACTTGATCATCACAATAAGTATGAGAACTATTTATAGTATGGAATACTATCCGCATAGAGCTGATGGGCTGCAGGTTATGATGAACTCTACCGAAAGAATCCTCACTCTCGAATAAAATACCAATAGCTCTATACTGATGGCATGCCTTATGCCTCAATTTCCATAAGTCTTAATACCTGTGATCTCTATGGTCCTCTCATAATCAACATCCTAATAGAAGAAAGATTCAACTGCTATCCAGTGCTTAAACACCAAATGAAGTGGCAATACTAACCCTCTAACACATCCATACACCAATGTCTGGCTCAGAAGAATGTCACATAGGAAAATGCATGGACCACATGAGAAATCTAATCTCGTACTTAAAATTGGTAAAGAACCCTGATGAACACCAATAGACCCAAATTCTTTTTGGCTGCCACTGAAGATCTTTGATGTATATCTTTGACTCTCGAGTCCGATGAGGCACTGAAACTCTAGAAACACGTGTTGAAGTCTTATCCGCATCTATCGATAATGTCACATTGCCCTTCGAGGATAGAATGGAGTCAAAGAATATGTTTGAGGTTCATAGCAATGCGGACACACAATAAGGAGTCAAGAAGTGAATTTCTAAAAATGTTACTGTAGCCTCCCAAAGATAGGTTACGGACATCTCTGCACTAATCCATAGGACTCTACTAACACTTAGCTCTTGTACTAACACACCAGTGAAACCTAGGCTTTGATACCAATTTGTCACGACCCAACTTCTTAGGTCATGATGGAGCCTACCATAACCCACCAGTAGAGAAGCCAGTCCATAGGTCAAAATGGCTAGTAACGGATTACTCAATAATATAAGAAAAAGAATGTAGAATATATGAAATAAATATCAATACATAGAAAAATCCGAAAGCCCTGTGGTATTAGTACAAGATCTTCTAAACATAATAAGAGTAAAAAGTGATATATTAAGGAGAAATACACTGATATAACTTATCTCCGAATACAACTTAAAGACTAGTCTATTACATAGGAGATAGATAGAAATACTCCAAACATCAGAAGCTCACTCTAATTCTCCAAAGTAGGGCTACTCTACACGATGCACACATCAATGACGATAACCCATACTATGATCTGCAGGATGTAGAAGTGTAGTGTGAGTACCGAATGAGTGGTACTTAGTAGGAATTTGCCAACTCAGATCCAAAGATAAAGCAGATATACTCAACATATAAACAAAATGAAATCTACACCCAAGATTCCAGAAATCTTATAATAAGTCAATGAGAATAATAAGGGACAACTATCCATTTCATGTCCAAAAGTCTAACATAACAAGACTAAGGAAGAATCAAGGTGAACAATCCTATTCCAACTGCACTCAATCTTTGACAATACTATACTGTATATCCCAGGCCTACATACGAATAAAGGGCAAAAGAAAGATATATAGTAATATACAAGGTGAAGAAATAAATATACAATATGAAAAATAAAGAGAGGGATATACGATAGTACCATAGCTTTATATAGCTAGATATATATCCATATATGTATAAGGACGAGGTTATCTCAAAGCATAACCTATATCATCATATCTTCATTCTAAGACCTCATTATAATACTATCAGGATTTAAATACAATCATACTCAAGGTTTCTGATCCACACGGCTAGATATGAATAATCATGTATAGTAATGTGATCATAAGATAGAAAAGGCCGAAGACATACCTCATTCCCGATACTAGATCAATGACAAATCTATCACAGGCTAGCCATACTAATGATCTTAAAAATAATAATAGCAATATCAATAACATCGTAAATAGCCGACTACTCCAAATAATTAAATACCTAGCTGAGCCAATACATACCCCCACTGCCCCAGTCTCAGAAGGTTCAATTAGCATTCAATAGGACAAGGCATATTTCTTAACCCATATCTATGCAACTGTCCTATACCGACTGATAAATATAGGTGCATATTGGTGATAGGCGATATGCATAAAGGAATAAATGCAAAGTGCATAATCAATATTACATCTCATCATAACTGTCCTTATCAAGACCATCATCATTGTCATCAATCTCTGGCCTTGACGGACATCAACATATCATCAATATATTATCCGACCCTCCCGAGTATCAACATTATCATAATCGTATCCTATGGCCTTATCGAGTATCAACATCATCACAATAGTATCCTCTGCCCTTGCCGGGTATCAGTATCATTACAACAATTATTATCGAATAACATGCACAAAAAATACTTATAAACATAGTCATATCACCATAGAATATCTATCTAGCTAATATTTCCCAACTACTCATTATTAGTTAACCAACGTTTATTATAAAGAAACCAATAGTTCACTCATCGTTACACTTCTAGTTATTAGCCTAAATATCATCCATATTCATGGGATAGCAACTAACCACTATTTACTAAATAGTCAACATCTAACATCTAGTCAAGGTTCATCACTAGAAAAAATTGCCATTTATCCATTATTCATCATTATCAACTAATCATCCTATACCCATTAATCACTATTAGATAACACATTACTACTTATCACCTAACTATCTTTTATTATTTGACACCATTCATTAACTAACTATCATTTACCACTAATCCTTGATTAACTATTCATTTATTAACCATTTAGCAACTATTCAATGTTATTAACTAGTAACCTCTTATGACCAACATCTCTTATTATTTAGCTTCATTAATACACAACTCCTTGGCTATCGACTAATCGATGTCACAAACTTAGAGTTTATTGTCAACTAATCTTCACCTATTCTAGACCCGACCTCACTATAAGTCACATGTTAACCATCACTAGCTACCATATATTTATGATAATCAAGATTCATCAACTAATACTTAGATTAATTAGCCACCAAGTGCTATAGTCAGCTAATGGACAACTAGCTACCTCATAGCTTAATCGTTAATTAGGAAGAATAATCATAAGATCATACTTTAACTAGAATCATATAAGTTACCGACATAAAAATCATGAATGTACCGAATCTATGCATGCCATCACCAGTATCCAATTAATAAAGTTGTAAGCAATATACCACATCATCATCTATTCCATACTAGAGAGATGGGTATACAAACATATATAAGAATCCATAAACTGTAATCATATCCTTTATTATGAAAAGCACTTCTTGGATATCCAATCATTACCATGACAAGTCCCTTGGCCCAATGACATCCAAAATAATCAAAATATCATACTCACGACCTTTGGCCTATATACATATCTAGAACTCATATGGATTATCTAATTTATAAGCCATAACATATCTTTAGACATCTTACACATAAGAGAAATCTCACATATAGGAGGCATAATATCAATAAGCATGTAATCATTCTCTCACATCTAAGAGACATAATATAGATAGATATGTAATTATCTATAGGATATCTTATATCAAGAGGTCAAACATCATGACTATGACAAATATCACCTCTCCAGGCTAATTACCTTATCAAAAGGAACCTCATCTTTATAGGTCCAATAATCATGACTAAAGAAAATAGCAACTCTATAGGCCAATCATCAAGTCTAAGAGTAAATAACATCTCTATGGGACAATCATCACGTCTAAGAGGAAATAGCATCTCTATAGGCCAATCATAAAGTCTTAGAGGAAATAGCATCTCTATAAGCTAATCATCAAGTCTAAGCGAAAATAGTATCTCTATAGGCCACATAATATATCTAAGATGAATATCATCTCTAAATGCCCAATATCAGTTCCACAAGAAGTATCATAACTATAACTCAAAAGCCACAATTCGGGAACATCAATTCAAGTTACCAAGTCACAAAGTAACCTTATTCTAAGGTTTACTAGCATCATCTATATCTAACATCTGTAACTAAGTCCACAAGGCCTAACATAAGTTTAGGCCTAAGTGGGCCGGACGATCCCACTTCTAATCCACAATTTCCATAATTAGGCCCCAAACTAGGCTAAGGTATTTATTCTAACTTCTAGATATCAAATAAGCCATATTCAAGCCTAAGATAGCAACTTCGACTAAAAACAAGGGTACTCGAGTCAACTCTACCCAACTTATGATTTCAAGAATACCACACTATCCCTATAAGGTAAAATATACAAATCAAGCTTCAAATGCTAAAACAACATCCCAAACATAGTTTTACACCATAACCACACTACAATTAATCTAAATTAGAGAGTGAAAGCAACATCATTCAAAAAGGGTATAAACATGCCATTTTATGGGTCTCAAGCCCTCATCTAAACTCCAAATATTAACAATCAAGGCCAAGTCATCCTACTTATAATCAAGCCTAACATTCATAACCGCACATAAAATATATCACATATAATCTATAGAGAAAAGTAGATTAAAGCCTACCTCAAGGCCAAACCACAAAACCTCACTTCATGCATAATATACTCATCTTCACTTTATAATACTCAAAATGCAAACACACTATCAAAACCATAATCTACTCGTCAATACAAGTTTAATGACACTAATATTGCACTATTGTGCCTAGGGGCCAAGAACGACACCGATACCGCAAGTGGATCCCATATAAAGAAAATGAGTTACCAAGGACAATCCAATGTTCACATATGAACAAGGAATCATAACCCTCGAGAAATGGGTAAAAATTAAGCAAACTTTGGGCTAAATCAAGCCCAAAGCTAAATTGGGGTTTTGGATCCAAACTAGGAAATTCAAACATGAATTCAATGGATTCTTACCTTAAATTTGAAGATAATAGCAATAAAAGATGATAGTCAAGCTCCCAAATCACCCACTGTGATGAATTTTGAGTTATTACACTCATTTTGGGTTTCTAGGTTTAAATGAAGAAGGGGAAATGCCTCAAATGCATCTTAGGTTATTTATATAGCCCCTATAGGTAAGAAGATGTTGCTATCGAGGACCTACAGGCTGTGATACCGTGATCTCTATTCTATTTTCTACGATCGCAGTTGTACCAGATGATAATAAAATAAAAAAATAAGTTTTTGACCCTCAAAACTCATCTGGAATCCAAGGAACATGATCCGATTGTGAATTTTGAGTGTAAACCACATTCCAAATCAATTGAATCATCAAAAATTTCATCCATGATCATTTAGGCAAAAAGTAAGGCCCATACCTATAATTACATCATTTTTCATAAAATTTGCTCAATGGACCCAAATAAGTCAAGGAGCCTTGAAACCTAAACCAAGGATACCTCTATCCTAAAATTGATGTTCTGACTAAATATGGTTCCTACACCTATTCTTTTCAATTTTTATCTTTTCGACCAATATGCCGAAATGATCTTGAGTGCATTGGGACCCAAACCAAAGGTCTACCTAAACTAAAATTGATTATCCAAATTTACCGGTGTAGTCAGAATTTGCATCTGAGATTGTTTCATTGAAGTTTTTGTTCGGTGTCCATTTGGAATCAGTGAAGACTTCTAAATAGGGAATTGGTTTTAAAAACCAAACAAACTGCCTGATAACCTTACCGTCGGTCCCAACAAGTTATAAATGACTTGGGGCCACTATGGAGAAGCTCAAAAGGTGAAGATAAGCATAAATATGGAAAATTATATAAAGTATCATTACACCCATGGGTGTAGTGTTATCATGAGTAGTGAAATAACAGATAAAAGGAGGACCCCAGGGCCTTTACAATTCTATGCATCATTGGGACACATAAGTTTGAAAAAGCTTTATGTGACCTTGGTGCAAGTATTAATATTATTCCCTTTACAGTATATCCGAGGCTTGACTTAAGTACCCATACTCCAACATCAATGAGGCTTTTTAAGGTAAACCAATCTATCAAAAAACCACTCGGTGTTTTGTTTGACGTGTTGGTGAAAGTGAATAGATTCATCCTTTTAATAGATTTTGTGGTGCTCAATTGTGAGAATAATAAGAGGTGACTATTATACTTGGTCGACCTTTTCTTGATATCAGAAGTGCCCTTGTCTATTTAGAGCTTATGAAAATGAGATTTAGAGTTCATGATGGTAAAGTTTCCTTCCAGGTATGCACAATGAATAAATAACCCATAGAGCTTCAAGTGGTGTCAATTATTGATGTTGAAGATGAGGAAATTCATTAGGGGTCCCTTGAGGATCCAACCTTAAAAAGATGGAAGACATTGTGCCACGATGATAACTAACGCGCTATGGGGAGGCAGCCCATAAATGCCACGAAAGTGGCTCATATCCTTTGTTTTTAATTTCTTAATGTAGATTTTAATTTTGTCATTTGATTAATCCATGCATTTCTGTCACTATAGAGTGTTTTGAATAAGTTTGAGAAGGGGAAAGTGTGATATTTTTGCATGTTGGAGTGAACAGGGGAAAGAGTGGCAAAATTGAGTAATAAGCTGAACGGGGGAAAACAAAGGTGCAGAAATGCTCTTTGTTACCGCAATCGCAAAACTCAGACCGTGATCACGATCACCTGTGTCACCACAATCGCGGTGGTCTAGACCACGATCGCAGTGCTTTGGATCGTACTTGCAGTCAAAGTAACCATCAAACTCCCATTTCCCCCACACTCCTTTCTCAAATTTTCTCTCAAATTGAACTTACTCTTGGGTATATTTTAGGCATTCAAAAGCATTAGATCATCCCTCTTGCATCATTCCCTCCAGTAAGTGTCTTTAATTCATGCTTAAATTGTTAAAAATAGGTCATAGAATACATATTATAGGGAAAGACTAAATCTATGATTTTCATTGTCAAATTTTTGTTGAAATGACTTGTGTGGTGGTTAGCTGCTAGAATATAGTGTGCATGCACATAGGGAAGTCTTGAGTACCCAAATTGTGTGTACAAGAGTAAAATGATGGGTGCAGCCAAGTTCTCGATCAAATGCCCAAACAAGTCATAGCTAGTTATTTTTACATTATAAGGGAATAATCGAGTACCTAATAATCTTTTCCATGATTTTAGTATTAATTCTTGTTTTGGAACATGATTTGGCTTATAATTTGGAGTTTTGGACTGCTGAAATTCGAGCATTGAACTTGTCTCAGATACTGTAATCGCGATCATCGAGACTGCAATCACGGCCACCGCAATCGTAACTCTATGGCCCGTGATCGCCATATCTGAGGCTGAATTCCAGCCTTTGCCACAAATGTTGCACTTCAAATTTTAGTCCAAACACCTCCAAGTAACATTCCTATGAGATTTAGTAGACAACATAGAATAGTTTGTGCATGCAAATGTCTATGATTAATGAGGCTATGTTGTTCTTATGTATTTCAAGATTGTATCATGGAAGACTTTGACCAAGCCTAATTCATGTCCCCCGAGTGCCACACTCAATACTATGGTGATCTTCCATGAATAAAGCTGCTTCCAGAGAGAGGAATATGCTTGGAGAAAGTGCTGAAAAAGCTTTCAACATTCCATGATAGACTTGTGGCCACTGGGTGGCAGTGCTTAATCCTGGATACTTGGAAAACAAATGAGTAATGGGTTTGAGAATTCTATTCTAACCTTAATATAGTATCCTTCTTAGACCCATCCATCATAATTATCAAGATTCGGGGGAAGGTGGTGGACTTTGAGGCAGAGCAAATCAATGATATATATGGGCCCCCGAATGCAAACATAGATGATTTTGAAGCAAAGGGGTGTGAGCTAAGAAGCTGGTTGGCAGCAAGGTTATGTCCGAAAAAGGAAGTCTCTTAGGCGGAAACCAAAAGAAACTATCCATGAATAACTTCACTGTCGAGGCCCAAATTTGGCATTATATCATTTGTAGCCAGGTCTCCCTTAGTACCCACATGACAAAGGTTCCTGATGTGTGGGCTAGGATGGTTTTCGATATTTTAGATGATATTTCTTTGAATGTTGGTCGACTTGTGCTATAATACCCTGTGTTTAGAAGCTACTGCGCATTATACAAATCACTTTCTTGAGTCATACTATCACAACCTGAGGCTACCACCTTGTCGCGATAATAGTACTTTTGGTCACTAGTGACCATAAGCTAACCCATAAAATGGTACTTGCTGTAAGCACTGAGTAAACTGATAATAAAAGACATATACAAAAAACAACTGATAATGCCATTAGGTTTAAATATTGAAAATACAACTGAATTCGCAAGTCTGGAACATGTGCAAAAAATACTGAAATCCAACTGATAAGTCTGATAAACTAACTAACTATCTAAGTGTTTGAAAAGCCTCTAACTGACAGACTGTGGAGTTGATGGGACAAACCCCTAACCAACTCCAACTAATTGAAATAGAAGAATACTAAAATAACTGAATGAAAGATAAACTTGTCCTCGAAAGATGAAGACTCACCACTGCCGCTGCTGTTATAATGCTGAACTATCTAAGTGCGGTCAGGAAATAGTGCATCCGAACCTATGATATAAGACATCATAGTATGAAGAAAGTATGCGGTCGTTACTTTGAAAGTACTGGTATATAAGATGAGGTTAAGATGAAATATATGGGTTAACTGTGTATAAAGTAATGACTGACTAAATAGCATGAGATAACTAAGTATGCATGCATGAAAACTAAAATACTGAGAATGCAAGACCAAACATATAATGTTTCTGAAATAATCTACAAACTAAATTATTTAAATCTGATAATTGAATAACTGGAAGTCTGTATGCTATGGCCAAGGAAACCTGAATTAATTTGTAGTTAATACTAAACTAAGACTGTGGGAGGTATCATGTAACCGACATGCCCCAATCTGAGCTAATCGGGGTTAAAATTGTGACCCCAATAGGAAGGGTGTTAGTACTATGCCATGGGTACTAACACTGGCTATGTGGATCCACTTAACTGGTGTCCCGAAGGACTAGTAAGTCAGTCCTAAACTGGAGGGTGACCCCTAACAGAATGTCAGTCCTAAACTATCAGGTTACATCTCAAAGAATGTCAATCCTAAACTGGCGGGTGGAATCTCATAATCCTAAACTGGCTTCGTAGTTCTTGAACTTAGGGACTGCTTCTAAGGACCTAGTCCTAGATGGGGGTGAGTCCCCATCCCTAGGTTTGCTCAGTGCTAAATCTTACTTCTAACTGAACTGAAACTGATTACTGGACTAAACTAAGCTTAATTGAACAAACAATTGATCATAAATAACTTGACTAAATGGCAATACTCATAGTTTATCTGAAATCATTCTGAAGATACTGAATTTATGTAAACAACAAGGTATCGGGTGTTCATAACCCATGAACACTGAATGTAAATAATAATACGGATATATAAAATCTTTGAAAAACATAATGGAAAATCATCATTCAAAACCCATCTCTTAGGCATTTCATCAAACATATGGAGATCAAGACTTTAACATGGGGATTCTTTTGAACATGAGGAGATATCATGAGTACATGACAAAATCATAATTTGAGGATTTATTTTGGCTTGCATGATAATGATATGGGAACTTCAACATTCAAAATATACTATAAACCATTCCACTTGAAAACATTCATAATCTTAGCTTGGAGTTGAAATAACAAACGATTCATGAAGATAGTTCAACATAATCATGTAAATCTCATAATTTAAAATTAAAAAGAATTCTTGGATTCCATGGGTAAAAAGGGCCCATGGATAAACATCACACATACCTTAAACCCTTAGGCTTGAAAGAGGAACGCCAATCTTGATGCTTTCTTGAATATTCTTGGATTGGGAGCTTGAATTCTGGGTTTTCTTGGAGAGAAAGTAATGGAATTAATGATTTTGGGGGATGAGTAAGGTTTCTTTTTGAGGGAAAATTGGAGAAGATGGGCAAATAATGCCCTAACTAAAGCATTAATTCATGAATTTACGAATTGGTTTGAGGGGAAAAGATATAATTTCCCCTCAAACATTAAAATTCATAACTGGAATACGGATTAATATGTCACCATGACACAATGAGAACTCCACCGATATAGCAACCGCGGAACTATCACGGTGAACTGCTAAAATTGTGATCAAAATGTGGCTCAATTCTCATTCAAAAAATCCAAAATTTTCTCGAGATATGCCCCTTACAACCCTGAACATGAATTAATTCAAAAACCAACATCTTGGGGTCGGGAAGACCAATTTAAGAATCCTCGAAGTTAAGAGGTCAAAAATATGACTAAGTTCCCAACTCTTAGTGAAATTTTCAGGTTTTAAGCCTCTTATACATGTAACTAGCAGCTAAACTGGGCTAAGAATAGTATGAGGTATTACAATATCTCTCCCTTGGGAACATTCGTCCTCAAATGAGACTGATTAGGCCGAGAGTTTTGAACAAAAGCAACTAATATCACATATTGAGCATGCATAGCTGAAAACATAATTACATGACTCAGTCTGAAGCATGATACATGAGCTAAACTGATTTCGTAAGTACATACAATGACATAAGAATGATTATATTGCTAGAACTACAAATGGAAAAGAAACTATCTAAGAAAAACTGTTACCTTAAGCTGAGTCTACATTTTTGGAGAAAAGATGAGGGTACTTGGTATGCATATCTGCTTCTACATCCCAAGTGGCTTCCTCAACGGACTGATAAAGCCAAAGAAATTTGACCAAAGGAACTTCTTTGTTCCTTAGTCTATGAATCTGATGATCAAGGATCTCTACTGAGATTTTTTCATAAGAAAGGCTATCCTAAAAATCTATGCTTTCTAAAGGAGCTACAATAGCTGGATCAACAATACACTTCTTTAACAGGGAAATATGAAACACTGGATGTACTGATGCCAAATCTACAGGCAACTCAAACTCATAAGCTACCTTTCCAAAATGACTCAAAATTCTGGAAGGGCGAACATATTAGGGACTAAGCTTCCCTTTCTTGCTAAATCTATTCACTCCATTCATGGGTGAGATTTTTAAATACACCAAATCCCCAACTTCAAATTCAAGATCTCTTCTCATCACATCTGTATAGGATTTCTGACGGCTTTGGGCTATCATAAACCTCTCCCTAATCAACTGAACCTTCTATATTACATCAAACACCGAATCTGGTTCTATGAAAGCAGCCTTACCTACCTCAAAACAACTAATAGGATATCTACATCTCCTCCTATAGAGAACCTCAAATGGAACCATTTGAATACTAGAGTGATAACAATTATTATAGGAAAACTCAATCAAAGGTAAATGATTATCCCAACTACCTTTAAAATCAAGTACACACATCCTCAACATATCTTCTAGGGTATGAATGGCCCTCTTTGCCTAACCATCTATCTGAGGATAAAAAGCTGTATTGAGATAAACTTGGGTAGCACGACCCTTCTAAAAAGATCTCTAAAAATGAGAGGTAAACTGAGTACCTATATCTAAAATGATAGACAACGAGACTCCATGTAACCTAACCAACTCTTTAATATAGAGCTTGGTATAGTCCTCGATTGAATAAGAAGTATAAATTTGCAAGAAATAGGCTGACTTGGCCATTCTATCTACAATCACCCATATCAAATCATGCCGATGACACGTACGAGGAAAACCCATCACAAAATCCATGTTCACCTCTTCCCACTTCTAAGTAGGGATGCTAAACCCTTGCAATGTACCATTAGGTCTTTGGTGCTCAAATTTAACTTACTGATAGTTAGAGCACTTCATAACAAAATCTATAATATCTCTCTTCATACCACTCTATTAATAGAGTTCTGCAAATCACGATACATCTTTGTGGCTCCCGAGTGTAAAAAGTAGTACACACCATGCGCTTTTGCCAAAATCCGCTGTCTCAAACAATCAACACACGACATACAAAGTCTACCCTATCATTGCATCACACCATCTCCTCCTAGGGAGAAAACTTCTACTTTTTGATCTCTAACAAATTCCTTTAACTTAACTAGAATGGAAACCCTATCTTGCTTTTCTTTTATTTTAGTAAACAAAGAAGATTCTGAACCATTTTAAACCATATATAACCCTCAGTTGAATCAACCAACCGAATACCTAATCTAGCAAGATGATGAGCTTCCCCGGCTAACTTTTTTTTATCATTCTCAACATGAGCAACATTACTCATAAACAATATACTAAGGCTGTCTGTCACTACATTGCCTTTACCCAAATGATACAACATACTCATATTATTATTTTTTAATAACTCAAGCCACCTTCTCTGATGAATATTTAAATATTTTTGCAAAAACACATACTGCAAACTTTTATGATCCGTGAACACATCAATATAAACTCTATAAAGATAATGCCTCCAAATTTTCAAGGTAAAAATAATAGCTTCCAACTCAAGATTATAGGTAGGGTAATTCTTTCATGGGGCTTAAAGATGTCGAGAGGCATAGGCTATGACTTACCTCTCTGTATCATTACACAACAAAGACCAACTCTGGAAGTATCACAGTAAACAATGAATCCATATGAACAATCTAGCAAAGCCAAGACTCGGGTTAAAGTGAGTCGAGTTTTCAACTCCTGAAAACTCTTCTCGCAAGAATCTAACCACTGAAACTTGAGTTTCTTTTGAGTCAATCGAGATATGGGGGATGAAATAGATAAAAATCCTTTAACAAACCATCGGTAAAGCCAGCCAAACCCAAGAAGCTCTTAATATCTAATAGAGAGATGGATCTAGGCTAATTTCTCACTGCTTCAGTCTTTTGAGGGTCAACTCTAATGCCATCACCAGAAATAATATGGCAAAGGAAAGCTCTTGATCTTAGCCAAAAATCTCACTTAATGAATTTGGTGAACAAATGATGGGCTATAAAAGTCTGTAATATAATTCTGAGATGAACTACTTGATCACTTTCAGTACGAGCATAGATGAGAATATCATTAATGAAGACTATGATGAACATGTCCAAGTAATTCTTGAACACTCTGTTCATCAATTCCATGAAAGATGATAGGGTATTTGTTAGTCCAAAAGACATAACTATAAATTTGAAATGACCATACTGAGTTTTGAAGGTAGTCTTTAAAATATCACTTCCTCTGACTATGAGATGATGATAGCTGGATCTGAGGTATATCTTAGTGAAATAACTGGCACCTTGAAGTTGGTAGAATAAGTCATCAATCCTGGGGAGTGGGTATTTATTCTTGATTGTGACCTTGTTTAACTGATGGTAATTGATGCATATTCTGAGAGAACTGTCGATCTTACGCATGAATAAGACTAGAGCACCTTACAGGGAAACACTGGGCCTGATGAATCCCTTATTTAAGAGATATTTCAATTATTCTTTTAACTCTTTTAGCTTAGTTGGAGCCATTCTATAGGGCAGAATAGTGATGGGATGGGTATCTGGAAGGAGACCTATTCCGAAGTCAATTCCCTTTCTGGGAAAAACTTTGGGAATATCTTTAGGGAACATATCTGAAAATTCCCTTACTACTAAAATTGGCTTGAGACTTAGGGTCTTAGAACTACAATCTTTGACTCGAACAATGGTAAACACACCCCTTAGATATCATTCTTCTTGCCTTAAGATATGCCATAATTTGACCCCTAAGAGCTGAAGTACTATGGCTCTATTCAATGTCTGGTTCATTAGAAAACTAAAATTGAACGACTCTATTTCTATAGTTAACTGAAGCATAGCATAAATGGAGGCAATCCACGTTGATAATTACATCGAAATAAGTCATCTCTAGTTCTACAAGATCTACTAAAGTGATTTTCTGAGATACTACAATCGGGTGGTTTTTGTATACCCATCTGGCAATGATAGACTTACCCACTGGGGTAAACACAGAGAAATTCTCTACTAATATTTCTGGACTAACATCGAAATTGACAGCTATATAGGGGGTTACAAAAGAAAGTGAGGCTCCGGGGTCTAATAAAACATACATGTAAAGATAAAAAACCTATAACGTACGCGTAACCACATCAAAAGAGATTTTCTAATCATGATGGGACTGAAGTGCATACAGCCTATTTCGACGCTGTCCACTAGTGGCACTAGAAGTAGCGCCCTATTGAGTCGAGCAACCTTTTGGAGCTAATGACAGATTGGACTGGCTATGTTGGATCTTTTCCCCTCTGAGCAAATACTGGACACTCTCTAACCCTGTGGCCTAGCTTTCCACACCTAAAATACACATCACTACTAGCCTTGCACACACCTTTATAATTTCTACCATATTTTTAGAAAAGTGGATTAGTATGACCACTGTTTACACTATCCTGGGACTTGAACCCTGGCGCCTTATCCCGACTGTTATTAATAAATTTTGGCATTAGCGTATTAGCTGAAGACGAAGCTGGGGATGAAAACTTTTGATGGAACTGAGAATGGTTACCACCTTCTTACTGCAGTTGAGAAAAGTTAAAGCTGCCTATTCTAGCCTTCTTATTCTTTTTTTTTCCTTAATATTCTCTTTCTCAATCTACTGATCATGAACTATAACCCTAGATAAGTCCATCTCCTTAATCAACATTATAGTCCTACACTACTTGACTTTATTATTAGCTATACTAGAAACAAACTTACTCATTCTAAACCTATTATCAGCCACCATCGAAGGAGTATACTTTGCCAACTGAGTAAACTTAACCGAATATTCCTTCACACTCATATTACCCTACTTCAAAGTAATAAACTCCAGCACCTTAGATTCCCTCAATTCTAAAAGAAAGAACCTGTCTAAAAAGGCTATGGCAAAATCCCCCCATTCTACAGGCCCTGGCTCAGTACCTATCCTCCTTCCACTACTTATACTATGTATGAGCTACATCCCGCAATTGATATGCAGCTAAATTTGCACTCTCACTTGAAGTTCCACCCATGATATCAGTCACATTCTAAGCCATATCAAGAAATTCCTGTGTGGATCCTGCTCAGACTTGGATCCCAAAAACAAAGGAGGATTTATTCGAGTGAAATCTCAAATCCTAGCTAAAGCTTTACTTGCCACTAGATTAGCTAGGGAAAAAGCCTAATGGTTGTTCTGATCAGCTACTGAGTGAGCTAAGGTCGTGAATGTAGCTCTAAACTCGGCATGAGATACGTGCTTATTCAAGGGATCTTCTTGAACAAGTAGAGATGCCGGCTAATTAACATTTCTACTTCCATTATTTCTATTGGGAGGTATTGTCTACAAAAAAAAGGAAGAATGAGTCAGAAAGAGAGTTTTAAATAGAGCTTATGCTCATTCCTACGACATGAATACTGAAATAAGGAAAAATATTCCTAAAACATCTTGTAGCCTCCTATCTATAAGTGTGGCACACTTGAGTCCTATGTACAAGACTCTACTCAACGCGTCTTTTAGACTCCCTAAGACACTGTAAAACCTTAGGCTATGATACCAAGTTTTGTCACGACCAGAGGCCACCCCCTAGTCGTGACAACGATGCTTACAGTCACAAGTGATCACAAGATAACCCATGAATTGGTACCTGCTATAAGAACTGAGTAAATTGATAATAAAAGACATATGTAGAAAATTACTGATAATGCCATAAGGATTAAATACTGAAAATACAACTGAATTCACAAGTCTGGAACATGAGCAAAAAACACTAAAATCCAACTGATAAGTCTGATAAATAACTGACTGTTTGAGTGTTTAAAAAGCCTTTAACTTACTAACATAGAGTTAATGGTAAAAACCCCCAACTAACTCCAACTGACTGAAATAAAGGAATACTGAAATAACTAAATGAAAGATAAACTTGTCCTCGAATAATGAGGACTCACCACTGCTGTTGCTACTGTAATGCTGAACTATATAAGCATGGTCAGTAAACTATGCATCCGAACCTATGATATAAGATATCACAGAACGACGAAAGTATGCGGTTAGTATTTTGAGTGTACGGGTATATAAGATAAGGTTAGGCTGAAATACATGGGTTAACTGTGCATAAAGTAATGACTGACTGATTAGAATGAGAGAAATAAGTATGCATACATGAAATCTAAAATACTTAGAATGCAAGACCAAGCATATAATGTTTCTGAAATAATCTATAAGCTAAATTAGTAAAATTTGATAACTGAATAACTAGAAATCTGTATGCTATGGCCAAGAAAACCTGAACTGAATTCTGTGCTAAATACTAAACTGAGACTATGGGAGGTATCAAGTAACCGACATAACCTAATCTGTGCTAATTGTGGTCAAACCTGTGACCCCAGTTGAAAGATTGTCAGTACTGTGCCACGGGTAATATCACTGGCTGTGTGGATCCACTCAACTGGTGTCTCAAAGGACTAGGGAGTCAGTCTTAAACTGGTGGGTGACCCATTTGAGAATTTCAGTCCTAAACTAGCGGGTAATATCTCAGTGAATGTAAATACTAAACTGGTAGGTAACATCTCATAATCCTATGCTAGCTACGCAGTTTTGGTACTTAGGTACTACTTTTAAGGACCCAGTCCTAGCTGGTGGGTAAGCCCCCATCCCTAAGTTTGCTCAGTGCTAAATCCTACTATCAATTGAACTGACACTTATTATTGGACTGAAGTAAACTTAATTCAGCAAACAACTAATCACAAATAACTTGACTGAATGGAAATGCTCTTAGTTTATCTGAAATCTTTGAAAAGATACTAAATTTATGTACACAACTAGGTATCGGGTGTTTGTAACCCAACAACACTAAATGGAAATAACAATAAGGATATATAAAATCTTTAAAAACCATAATCAAAAATCATCATTCGAAACCCATCATGTAGGCATTTCATCAAACACATAGAGATCAAGACATTAACATGGATATGCTTTTAAACATAAAGAGATAGCATGAGTACATGACAAAATCATAATTTGAGGATTTATTTTAAATCACATGATAATGATGTGGGAACTACAACATTCAAAACATGCTATAATCCATTCCGCTAAAAATGTTCATAATCTTAACTTGAAGGTGAAATAACAAAGGATTTATGAAGATAGTTCAAAATAAAATGTGAAAACTCATAATTTAAAGTCCAAAAGGATTTTTGGACTCCATGGGTGAAAGGGCCTATGGATGAACATCACACATACCTTAAACCCTTCGGCTTGAAAGAGGAATACCAATCTTGATGCTTTCTTGAATATTCTTGGATTGGGCTACTTAAATTTTTAGTTTTCTTGGAGAGAAAGTAATGAAATTGATGATCTTGGTGGATGAGTAGGGTTTTTTTTTGAGAGAAAATTGGAGAAGATAGGAAAATAATGCCCTAACTGAATCTTTAAGTCGATAATTTATGAATTGTGTAGAGGGGAAAGAAATAATTTCCCCTCAAATATTTAAATTCATTACTAGAATGCAGATTAATATGTCACCACAATGCGATAAGGACTCCATCGCTATAGCCACTGTGACGTAATGCTATCGCGGTGAGATTCTAGAATCATGATCCAAATATGGCCAAATCCTTATTTGAAAAATCCAAAACTTCCCCAAGATATGTCCCTAACACCCCCAAAAATGAATTAACTTAAAAACCAACACCTTGGAGTCGGGAAGACTAATTTAAAAATCCTTGAAGTTAAGAGGCCAAAAATATGACTAAGTCCCTAACACTTGGTAAAATGTTCAGGTTTTAAGCCTTTTATGCATGCAATTAGGAGTTAAACTGGGCTAAGAATAATACAGGGTATTACACGTACACACTCCATACGATCCATCTAAGGTAATTAAACCTAGAACAATGTGGAGTAGATGAGGTCTATTATAGATACGAGTTGACCCTATAAGTCGTATGATCATGGTATGAGTCGTATGAAGTTGAGTCGTAAGTTTAGAAGAATAGGTTCCTCAAGTTCCTTTCCAAGATATAATTGGTTATTTTCAATTCATATAGACAAGTAATGAGTCATATGTTACCACTTGTATGTTGAACAGTGAATACCATCCTTGATTCTGCCAAGTATACGAGTTGATGGGTCTAGTCATATTCTCACCATATGAGTCTTATGGTTGAGTCATGAAGGCTGACGATTACTTTTTGTAATTTTTAGTTAAAGGGATTTTTGGTATTTTTCCCTCTTATAACTCCAACCCATGACCTATAACCCTCAAATAGGAGTTATTTTCCTCCAATTTCTAATCAATTAATAGAACTTACCTCCCCCATTTTCAAGAACATCAAGATTAGGGTTCCTCTTCCCAAATTCATCTTTCAAGTCCCAAGGTTCAAGCTTTCATCATGAGTCAAGAAACTTTAGGTATGTAGAGTTTATGAACAAGGTTATTCTTTCATCCTTTTGGCCAAAGTGCATGATTTTGAGATTAATTTTACTTACTTTGAATTAGGGTTCATACCTAAATAACCATAATCTTGAAGTATGATAATACCATGTGATTGAAAGTTTTAAGTGCATTAAGGTTTACATCTATTTATGTTTTGACTTGCATGATTTGTATTATGATTTGAATTTCATTATATTGAATAGATATTTTTGAATTATTTCAAGGTGATTATTGAGCATGATATTTTACTATGAAATCATATGAATTAAAGCATGAATTCCAAGTCCCAAGTACAAGCATTAAGTTTACAAGAAAGTTTAAGAATTTGAAACTTCATTCACATACATTATAGAATGATTAAACAAAGATTGATCTTTTGATATAAAGATAAGATATGATATCCAAAATTATTTATATTGATTGTGATTTAAAAAAAGAAAAACATAACTGGTTTTCATTCAATAAACTCTTATGCTATTTTAAGGTGAATTTCTTAATGTATGATCATATAAGTCTTCAGAGGGTAATATCTAACACCAAGAAGGGAATGCAGATAAGCGTATCCTAAATTCATAGAAACTATAAGCCACCGCTGGTTAAACTTTTTTGCAATATGGATGAAGTTCAACAATTACTTAAGTTAAGGTTCTATTCTAATGGCAAGAAGAGAATAACTCTCCCCAATATGGGTAAGTTGTTGGACTCCATGGTACCTCACATAGTTTATATTGGTTAGAAGAACCCCCCCTGGAAGAAATAATAGAAAGTAAGGATTTTAGAAACTAAGTTTCATGGCTTACAAAGTTCATCCTTATGCTTCATCATTCATGTTTATGATCTTTTAGTCTTTGTCTTATTCAGATCAAAGGTGAGTCATTTAATCTTAGCAAGAATCATTTGAAAATTTACTTATATATATTTAGTTATTGTTTTACTTATGCATTCAACATCACATACTCAGTACATTCCATAGGTACTAACCTACATATATGTCTATGAGCTACATTGTCTTATAATGTAAGTTTGGATGCTCATTTCTAGGAGCACAATTGAATGCGGGTATCATTACCTACATCCCAACTTTTGGTGAGCCCTCATAGTTTGAGAACCCAGTTTATTAAACTTATGATTGTTGATGATAGTTTTTTAGTTATTTAATTTCCATGTATGTTTGGGTTAGCTGGAGTGGTTCTCTAGACATTAGTAGAGGCTTGTCAGATTGATTATGTTTCTAGTTCAAAGAATTTGTTTAAATATTTCCAAGTTAAAGATTTCCATTAAGATACAAAATAGTTTATCTTCAGTTTCTATATTTGTTATTCACTTTTCTTGTGAGTTTCAAACTAAATAGCTATCATTGGTTAGATTTGGGCTATTCATATTCTTAAGTACTGTGTGACGTCCAGGCGGTAATTTTGGGGCATTACAAATTTGTTATCAGAGCCTAAGATTTCAGGAGTCCTAGGGAGTCGGACAAGTCACATTACGTTGAGTCTTGATCATGGATGTAAAGCATGCAACATGTATGAGAAGGAGGCTAAAAATAAGTTAGGAACCATCATTTCTTTCATGGTCTATCATGCTTATAGTTATCTTGGTCTATCATGCTTATAGTTTTCTCTATCTTTCTTATCTCATGCTTTTACATGACAAAATATGCCTCCTTGTCTTGCTAATGCACATAGAAATAATGATAAACCACTCCTGCACGCCGACCCTCTGAATGAGATGTGTCTCACGCTGAATTTTAAGCTGTCTTTCAAGTATTAGACCAAGCTATGAATCCAAATGTTTATGGAAAATAACAAGCAACAGTACCACTTCAGTAAAATGGTAATTTAGCTATAACTCAAATTTGGGACTTTATAAGGATGAATCCACCTAAGTTTCTCAAGTCAAAGATGGATGAGCATCCTTAACTCTTTATTGATGAGGTGAGAAATATTACTCAAATTATATATTTCATTGAAGAGGAGAGTGTAAAGTTAACCTCTTATAGGCTGATGGATGTCGCTTATGATTGGGTTGTTATATGGAAGGAAGATAGGGGTGAGAATGCAGCTTCTATGAGTTGGTGAGTATTTTAGAATGCTTTTCTAAATAGGTTCTTTTCGCATGAGATGAGGGAGGCTAAGGTGGAGGAGTTCATGAACCTTAGGCAGGGCTCTATGATAGTAAAGGAAACTGCCTTAAGTTTACTCAGTTATCTAAGTATGATCCCGAGTTGCTATCTGACTATAGAGCTCATATGAGTAATTTTGTTACTGAGGTGTCTGATTTGGTGGTCAAGGAGTGTAGGACTTCAATGATGATTGGGGATATGGATATTTCTAGTTTGATGACTCATGCTCAACAGATTGAGCCAGAAAAGTTGAAGCAAATAGAGAAGAGAAACAAGAGGGATAGAACTAGATAATTTGAGTATAGTCAGCCAAGGTTTGGAGAGAGAAGCCATTCATAGTTTTAGGGTCATTTATTAGTGACTGTGCCATCTATATCCAGTTACCTTACACCAGGACCAGGCAGGAGCAGTAGGGGCAGGACTTCAAACTCTAAGTCTCAGAACAGTATAGTTGGGAGGCCTAGTTACTCGATATGTGCAAACTATGTTAGGACCCATCTTGGTGAGTATTTGATAGGCAGATGGGTTTGCTATGGTTGTGGAAAGCTGGGCCACATAATTAAAGAGTTTCCATATGCTAAGTAAGGAAGTAGGGATGTTCATCCTCTGATTCAGTCTACTAATGCACCAGCTCATCCAGGTCATCCAGTTCCTCCACAAAGCGCATCGTCTAACATCGGTGCCATTCAATTCCAAAATTTGTTATATGCTTTACCATCCCATCAATAGAAAGAGTTTTTACCTGATATTATTGCTTGCATGCTTCATGTCTTTCACCTTTATGTATATGTGTTGCTAGACCCGGGATCAAATCTCTCTTATGTAACTCCATTGGTTACTGTAAACTTTAAGGTAGGTCCTAAAATTCTCTCTTAGCCTTTCTCCATTTCTACCCCAGTGGGGGAGTCAGTTGTTGCTAGACGGGTCTATAGGGAATGTCCTATCACTATCTAGTCTAAAGTTATACTAGAAGACCTAATATAGTTAGAGATGGTGTATTTTGATATTATTCAAGGCATGGATTTTCTCCCTTCTTGCTATGCATCAATAGATTATCACACCAACATGGTGAAGTTTTAGTTTCCTGATGAGGCAGTTTTTGAGTGGGAGGGTAGTTCTTCGTCTTCTAAAGGTTGTTTTATCTCTTTTCTTAAGGACAAAAAGTTAATATCAAAAGGGCGTATTTACCATTTAGTTTGAGTCAAAGATACTAAGTTTGAGGTCCCGACTGTTCAGTTAGTCTGGGTAGTAAATAAGTTCCTGGATGTTTTCCCTAAAAATTTGCCAGGGGTTAGATAGAGAAATAGAATTTGGTACTGATCTTCTTCCCAGTACTCAGCCTATATGTATCCCTCTATAATTTATGGATTTGACAGAGCTTAAAGAGTTCAAAGAGCAGCTTAAGCACCTCTTAGATGAAGCTTTCATCAGATCTAGTATTTCTCCATTGGGTGCTTCAGTTCTTTTCATACACAAGAATAATGGTACTCTTAGAATATGTATAGATTATAGACAGCTAAATAAGGTTACCATTAATAAAAAGTATCCCATTCCTAGAATTGATGATTTGTTTATCAGTTTCAGGGTGCCTGATGGTTCTCCAAGATTGACCTTAGGTCGGGATACCACTAGTTGAAAGTCAGGGAGCAGGACATTTAAAAGCAACTTTTTGAATAAGGTACGATCATTTTGAGTTTATGGTTATGTCATTTGGACTAACGAATGCCCCTATATCCTTTATGGATTTGATGAATAGGGTCTTCAAGCAGTACTTTGATATGTTTGTCATTGTCTTTATAGATGACATATTGGCGTATTCCAAAAGTGAGGAGGAGCATGTAGATTATTTGAGAATAGTTTGCTGCAGACCCTCAAGGACTGTAAATTTTATGCAAAGTTTGATAAATATGAGTTTTGGTTGGAATTTGTTACCTTCTTAGGATATGTCATTTCAGGGGCTGGCATTCATGTAGATCCTTAGAAGATAAATAAAGTGAAACATTGTCCTATACCCAACACTCCATTTGATATAAGGAGCTTTTTGGGTTTAGATGGGTATTATAGAAGATTGGTTTAAGGGTTCTCTTATATAGCCGCACCATTGACTAAGCTGACCCAAAAGAAAGTAAAGTTCATATGGTCGTATAAGTGTGAGAATAGTTTCTATGAGTTAAGGGATAGATTGACTTCAACACCAGTGTTAGCTTTGCTAGAGGGGTTAGAAGGATTCATAATATATTGTGATGCATCCATAGTTGGGTTAGGTTGTGTATTGATGCAAAATGGGAGAGTGATAGAATATGCCTCTAGGAAACTTAAGGGTTGCAAAAAGAATA
Organism: Capsicum annuum; assembly: GCF_002878395.1. NCBI lineage: Eukaryota > Viridiplantae > Streptophyta > Magnoliopsida > Solanales > Solanaceae > Capsicum > Capsicum annuum. The sequence goes on from NC_061114.1 coordinate 76,817,191, forward strand.
ACCCAACTCATGAATTGGAGTTAGCTGCGGTAGTTTTTGCCTTGAAAATTTAGAGGCACTACCTTTATGGTGTGCACGTTGACATTTTCACTAACCATAAGAGTCTTCAATATGTATTTTCTTAAAGGGAGATGAATCTTTGTCAGAGAAGGTGGTTGGAGTTGTTGAAAGATTATGACATGAATGTGCTCTATCATTTAGGTGAGGCTAACATAGTGGCAAATGCACTAAGTAGGCTATCATAGGTAGTGTCTCCCATATGAAAGAGGAAGAGTGGAAGTTTTCTAATAAATTGTTTAGGATGTCTTGTTTAGAAGTATGTTTGCTCGACACGAATGATGGGGGAGTAGTAGTTCAAATGGTTCAGAATCATCTTTAGTAGTTAAAGTGAAGGAGAAATAGTGGAATGATCCCATGCTTAACCAACTATTGGAAGCAGTCCAGCAACAAAAGGTTAAGGTTTTCTCCCAAAGGGGAGATAGTATACTTCACTATCAAGGTAGACGTTGTGTTTTGAATATAAACAAGTTGAGGGAAAGGGTACTATCTGAAGCTCATGGTTAGAGGTATTCCATCATCCAGGTGCTACTAAGATTTATTGAGACTTATGGGATATTTATCGGTGGAATGGTATTAAGTGGGACATAGTCGAGTATGTGGCCAAGTATCCCAATTGTCAATAAGTTAAGGTTGAACACCAAAGATTGGGTGGTACATTATAAGAGATTAGCATCCCTACTTGGAAGTGGGTGGTAGTGGATATGTATTTCATCATAAATTTTCCTCGTATAAGACGTCAATACGATTCAATTTGGGTCATAGTAGATCGAATGACTAAATCAGCCCATTTTTTACCTATTAAGACAACAGATACCACAGAGGATTATGCCAAAATATATGTCCATGAGTTAGTAAGGCTTCATGGGATACCTTTATCTACAATTTCAGACTGAGGCACATAGTTTAATTTATAGTTTTGGCAGTCTTTTCAGAAGGGCCTTGGTACAAAGGTTATGTTTAGACTGTATTTCATTTGAAGACCGATGGTTAGGCTGAACACACAAATGAAAGACATGCTTAGGGCATGTGTTTTAGACTTTAAAGGAAGTTGGAATGATCATCTACCTTTGATTGGGTTTTCTTATAACAATAGTTATCACACTAACATTCAGATAGCTCCATTTGAAGCATTGTATAAGGGTAGGGTCATATCACCTATAGGATGGTTTAAGGTCGGTGAAGTGGATTTGATTGGGATGGACTCTATTCTTGAAGCTATGGAAAATGATTATCTAATTTGTGAGAGATTAAAAACTGCTCAGAGCTATCAAAAATCATATGCTAATGTAAGAAGAAGAAAGATCAAGTTTGAAGTAGGCAATTGGGTATTCTTGAAGGTGTCTCCTATGAAGGGAACTATGTGATTTGAAAAAAAAGGAAAGATGAGTCCCCAATTGGTAGGTCTATATGATATAGTAAATCATGAAGGAGAGGTTGTTTATGAATTGAATCTTCTATCAAAGTTAGCTGCGGTTCGTCCAGTGTTCTATGTATTGATGCTCAAGAAGTTGATTTGGAATACATCCTTAGTAGTTCCTGTAGAGAGTATTGAGGTCAAAGATAACTTGTTGTATGGAGAGATTCCTGTAGAGATACTTTATTAGCAGGTTCGAAGGCTAAGGAATAAGGAAGTAGAATTAGTAAAAGTTCTTTGGAGAAATGAATTAGTTGAAGGGGCCACTTGGGAAGCTAAATCATACATGATGACCAAGTATCCTCATCTCTTTTCCTATAATTCAGTTCCTACCTTAGGTAAAGTGTTATTTCCAGCAAATTCCTTCTCCTTAAATTTATTTAAGTATTTCTATGTTGTATATTATGTTGTGAGAAACTAAATTGTTATAGTAGTGGTAGGTTTGGTGGTAAATTCAGTGTGGAGGTTTTGATTATTGTCCAAATCCCAATCCTAGATGAGTCACATTTGAGGACGAATGTTTCTAATGAGGAGATATTGTAATACCACGTGTTTAGAAGATATTGTACATCATACGACTCATTTTCTTAAGTCATACTCACTCCATACAAGTCGTGTAAGGTAAATCATACCTAGAGCAGTGTTGAGTAGATGAAGTATGTTGTAGATACTAGTTGACCCTATTAGTCATATGATCATGGTACAAGTCATATGAAGTTAAGTCGTAAGTTCAGTAGAATATGTTCACTAAGTTTCTATCTAAGATATGATTGGTTGTTTCAAAGTCGTATAGACAAGTAATGAGCCGTATGTTACCACTCGTATATTGAATAGTGTATACCATCCTTGATTTTGACAAGCTTACAAGTTGATGGGTATAGATGTGCCCTCACCATATGAGTAGTATGGTTGAGTCATAAAAAGTAACGATCAATTTCTATAATGTTCAGTTAAAGGGCTTTTTGGTCTTTTCCCCTCTTATAACTCTAACCCATGACCTATAACCCTCAAAGAGGCATTATTTTCCTCCTCTTTCTAATCAATTAACAACACTTACCTCCTACCATCTTCAAAACATCAAGATTAGGGTTCCTCTCCCCAAATTCATATTTCAAGTTCCAAGGTTCAAGCTCTCATCACAAGTTATGAAACTTTAGGTATGTGAGGTTTATGAACAAGGTTATTCCTTTATCCTTGAGCACAAAGTGCCTGATTTTGACATTAAATTTACTTACTTTGAATTAGGGTTCATACCCAAATATCCATAATCTTGAAGTATGATACTACCATGTGATTGAAAACTTTAAGTGCATCACGGTTTATATATATATTCATGTTTTAACTTTCATAATTTGTATTATGATTTGAATTTCATTATCTTGACTTGATATTGATGAATGGTATTAAGGTGATTATTGATCATGATATTTTAGTATAAAATCGTATATCAAAGTAAGAATTCCAAGTCCCAATTAAGTTTACAAGAAAGTTTCAGCCTTTGAAAATTCATTCACATACATTATAGCATGATTAAAGAAAGACTGATCTTTTGATATAAAGATAAGATATGAAATGAACAACTATTCATATTGATTATGATTTAAAGAAAAGAGAAGCATAACAAGTTTTCATTCAATAAACATTTATGCTATTTTAAAGTGGATTTCTTAAAGTATTAGCATATAAGTATTCTAGGGATCGTATTTAGCACCAAAAAGGGAATGTGGATGAGCGTATCCTAAATTCCTAGAAACTACGAGTCACCATAGGTTAAGCTTTTTTCCAATATGGATGAAGTTCAATGATCACTTTTGTTAAGGTTTTATTCCTATGGAAAGCATAGAATAACTCTCCCCAATGTTAGTAAGACGTTAGACTCCATGGCATCTCAAATGATTTATGTCGGTTAGAAGAATCCTCTATAGGAAAGAATAGAAATTAAAGCTTTTCGAAACTAAGTGTCATGGGCCATAAATATTATCCATATGCTTCATTATTCGTGTTTATGATCTTGCAGTCTTTGTCTTATTCAGAACCAAGGTGATTAATTTACGCTTAGCATGCATCTTTTGAAAATTTACTTATATATATTCAATTATTCTTTTACTTATGCATTCACCCCTAAATTGTAAGACCCCACAAAGTTCCCTCGTAGTCTAAGCCTTTGAGCGTGTCAAGTGAAGTGTAATTCCATCTCTAAAAATTGAGAAGTGACTTCCCAAGTGATTGGTATTTAAACCATATAGAATTTTCTTAAATTTGACTTTTTTCATAAACAGAATTGAATTAGCTTTCCAACGATACCAATTTCATCCAAATTTGATATTGGGGTGAGAAGTTATGGCCATTTTACTGAGAGTTGTCGGAACTGCCCATGTGCGACGGACGATCTGATGGACCGTCGAGTCTGTGACGGACCATCGCAACCAAGGCAGTAACTCTCTTTTCTGACCAGTGTGCGATGGATGACCCGATGGACCGTCAGGCTAGCGAAGAACCATTGCTTCGTCCGTCACAACACCCGTTCAGTATTTTTAACTCATTTTAACAAGGGAATTTTGGGTCTTTTTCCTTTTAACCCTCATATATATTCCAAATGAACTTGATAGCCTCATTATCTCCCAAAACAAAAAACCCTTCTCCAAGAAATCCAAGATCTCACCATGGATTCTACAAATTGAGTTGAGATTTAAGTTTCCCAAGTTCAAAGGTTGTAAGAACTCTCTCTCAAGAGTAAGAAGAAGAGTTTAGAGCAAGCTCGTTCATCCAATTTCATAATCGAAAGTATGTGGTGTTTTGAACAAGGATAATCCTTTCACCCTTGTGCCCAAAGTCTTATTTAAACTACAATTCTCTGTAATTTATGAGATTTTAAATGAAATTGAATTGGGGGTTTTTCACCCATTGTTATTGGTTACAATCTGTTGATATTTCCCTTGAATTGAGAGTCTAACGGCATGATTTTTACATATTTTCTTGAGAAATTGCAGTTGGGTCTATATCCCAGATTTTAATCCTTGAGAAGTTAATAGTTGAAATGTTTGAGTTATTAAAGTATATGAGTATGTTGAGATTTTGAGATAAATTTCTGAAATTTCTAGATTTCTATATGAGTTATGAATCCAAATGCTATCTATTATGCTTTTGACGCGTTCTAACTTGAGATTGAATCATGGGTTATTAATCCCTACTTGAGACTTGAGATTTTATGAACTATTGTGCTATAGACACCCATGATTTGAGTATTCTGAGATTATTGAGAAATGTTTTGACCTAATGGTCATTGAGTTTTGAAATCCTCTCTACAACATGAGATTACAGATTTGATTATTCGGTTCTTATTGAACCATGAGATTATTCTAAAGTGGATTTTCATAAGATGAGCGCAGATAATCTAAAGGGAGTAGTATTTAGCACCGAGCGGGTAAGTTACTACGGTTTCTTACCCCAAAACTACGTACCACCATAGGTTGGGCCTGAGGCTGAGTTTAAGATTATTATTTGTCCTAAGGCCGAGTTGATATTGGGCCTGAGGCCAAGTTTGTTTAGTGATTACTGGACCTAGGTTATACTCCTTGGCAAGAGTATGATGCCTCTCCCCAATGTGAGGTGTCTTCTTTAGGAGGACAAAATGTTGGACTCCTTTTATCTCACATGGTTTATATCAGTTAAGAGAAACTCCCTAAACTAAAGTATTTTCCATTGAGATAAGATATTTTTCTTTAAAACTAAAAAACTTTCCCTTGATATGAGTATTTTTCCCTAAAGCTTGAAATGAGATATTTTCCAAATGTGAATGAAATGCCTTCAAGTATGTTCCAAAGTTATATGATTTTGAATTCCCAGTATTTGAGTTCAAAAGAGTTATGAATTATTGAGCATTGAAGAAGTTTTACTCTCCATGAGACATATGCATGAGTTGAAAGTATTTCTTAAAGTTTCCGTTAGCCTTGAGTAATGAGAATAAGAGAAGAGTACAAATTTCAAAGCTGAAAGTATAATTAATCGTGAGATTGTGTTACATGTTCCATTTTACATGATTTATGAGCTTCGCATTTTATACTAATTCAAGCCATGTGAGTTATTACTTATTACATGCATGATTTGATTAAAGAGTATTGATGTTGTTTTATATAAATGCATGCACCCCCACATACTCAGTACATTCTCAAGTGCTGATCCACATATACATCCATGTGCTACACTATCTTATAATGTAGGTTCAGGTACTCAGTCCCAACCTCATCAGTTATTTTAGAGTACCTCTATCTACATTCCTACAGTGGTGAGTCCTCATGGTTCGAGGACCTTTATTCAGACATCTCCATATTTTGAGAGACTGTTGTTATTTCCAGTTAATTTCAAGTCAGTTGGAAACCTGTCCCAATGGATCTCTAGTTCATGGATTAGTAGAGCCTTTGTCAGACTAGTTATCATATTGTGGTTATATCGAGGTTTCCAGTATTGTGGTCATTAGGATCGAGCATTTTCTCTGTATTTCTTTTTATATGATATGACCGTGCTAGTGTTTGAATTATTTCATCTTGAAATGAGTGTTATTAATAGAAACAGGCTCAAAGGGTTATCTTAGGGCTACTTGTACCATTAAGCACAATATGACATCCCGAGAGGTGATTTCTGGTCGTTACAAACTTGGTATCAGAGCCTAAGGTTTTAAGGAGTCCTAGGGAGTCTGACACGCCGTGTTAAGTAGAGTCTTGTTCATCGTTATGTAGCACGCCACATCTATGAGCAAAAGGCTATGAGATATTTTAGGAAAAAGTTATTTCTTTTTTTAGATTCTATCATGCCTATAGTTGTCCCTCTCATCTAATAATTCTTGCTCTTCGATTGCAGAAAATGCCTCTCCAAAGTGCAAATTTCCATAGAAATAATGATGAACAACCCCCACCTATTGATCCTTTGAATGAGGTGGTATCTCATGCTGAGTTTTGGGTGGCCTTTCAGGATTAGTCCAAGCAGTCACCGTCAATGTTTAGGCCAATAACCAAGCTGTAGTTGCTAATCAGCAGGGATGTGATAAAGCTACGACTAGGATTTATGATTTCATACAAATGAATCCATCAGAGTCTTATGGGTCTAAGGCAGATGAGGACCTACAGTTGTACCTTGAAAAGGTGAGAAAGATCACATAGGTTTTGCATATTTCTAAGGAAGAAAGTGTTGAGTTGGCATCCTACATACTAAAGGACATTGCTTATGATTGGGTTGTATTATGGAGGAAGGGTACAGGCGAGAAATATGCTCCTATAACTTGGAAGGTGTTCTAAGATGTATTCTTAGACAAGTTCTTTCTGCTTGAGATAAGGGAGGAAAAGATTGAGGAGTTTATGAACTTGAGGCAGGGCTCCATGATTGTTAAGGAATACTGCTTGAAGTTCAATCAGTTGGCTAAGTATGCTCCTGATTTGATTTCTGACACCTGAGCTAGTATGAACAAGTTCGTGATAGGTGTTTCTGGTTTGGTAATGAAGAGGTGTAGGACTGCAATGCTGCATAGAGATATGGATCTTGCTAGGTTGAAATGCATACCCAATAGATAGAGGTAGATAAGATTAGAGAGAGATATAGAGTGAGGGGGAAACAAAAGAGCTAGATCTGAGCAACATGAGTTTAGCCAGCCTAGGTTCCATGGAGGGAACCACCCTCAATTTTTAAGACGTCCGTCTATGCCAGCACCTTTATCAGCTAGCGCTCCCATGCCTAGAGGCAGCCAAGAGCAAGGGGGCAGGTCTTTTATGTCTAGGTCACAGAACAGTATTGGTAATAGGCCCCGTTATACTTCTTATGCTAACTATGGTAGGGATCATCCCGATGAGTGTTTTGTAGATCTGAAGGGTTGTTTTAGTTGTGTCAAGCAGGGCCACAGACTTAGAGATTGTCCTCATGCTAGACAGGGGAATAGAGATACCCAACCTTAGGCACAGGCTGCTAGTGCACCAACTCCTGTACCCCATCCCGCCCCTGCTCAGGGCGCTTTATCTAGCACTGTTGGCGGTTAGTGCCAGAACAGATTCTATGCCTTACCATCCCATCAGGAGTAGGAGGACTCTTGCGATGTTGTTAATGGTATGCTCCACATCTTTTGTTTTGATGTTTATGTGTTGTTGGACCCCAGGTCAAGTCTCCCTTATGTGACCCCATTTGTGGATGTGAATTTCAAAATGAGTCCCAAAAAGATTCTTGAGCCTTTTCTAGTCTCCACCCTGTAGGGGCATCAGTTGTTACTAAACAAGTGTATAGAGATTGTCCTGTTACTGTTCTTCATAGAGTCATGCTTACGGATTTGATAGAGTTAGACATGGTAGATTTTGACCTTATTCTGGGTATGGATTAGCTTTATTCTTGTTATACGTCTATAGATTATCGTACCTATGTGGTCAAGTTTTAGTTTCCTGATGAACCAACTTTTGAGTGGTCTAGGAGTTCGGTATCTCTCAAGAGTCATTTTATCTCTTATCTCAAAGCCAGAAAGCTAATATCCAAAGGTTGCATCTATCACCTAGTTAGAGTAAAAAACACTAAGTCCGAGGCTCTAACTATTTAGTCTGTCGATATTGTTAATGAGTTTCCAAAGGATCTCCCAGGGGTACCTCTCGATAGAGAGATAGAATTTAGGATTTACCTTCTTTCGAATACTTAACCTGTTTCTATTCCACCATACCGTATGGCACCTGCAGAGCTTAAGGAGTTGAAATAGCAACTCAAAGATCTTTTAAACAAAGGTTTCATTAGGCCCAGTATTTTTCCTTGGGGTGCACCTGTCTTATTTGTGCAAAATAAAGATGGTTCTTTACGCATATCCATTGACTATTGTCAGCTTAACAAGGTCACCATCAAGAATAGGTATCCTTTTCTAAGAATTGATGACCTATTTGATCAGTTGTAAGGTGCAAGTTATTTCTACAAGAGAGACCTTAGATCCGGCTATCACCAACTTAAAGTCAGGGAATGTGATATTCCAAAGACAGCTTTTCGAACCCGTTATGGTCACTTTGAGTGTCTAGTCATGTATTTCAGGCTAACCAATGCCTTAGCAGCCTTCATGGACCTCATAAACCGAGTACTTAAGAAATATCTGGATATGTTTATCATAGTGTTCATAGATGACATCCTTGTGTACTCCCATAATGAGAATGACTATGCGAACCATCTTAGAATTGTCTTGCAAACTCTTAGAGACACCAGTTGTTCGCTAAATTCAGTAAGTGTGAATTTTAGCTAAGGTCTGTAGCCTTTCTAGGTCATATCGTTTCAGTAGAAGGTATTAGAGTTGATCCCTAAAAGACAAAAGTTGTAAAAAATTAGCCTAGACTTATCTCCCCATCTGAAATTAGGAGTTTCTTAGGTCTATCTGGCTACTACCACCATTTTGTTGAGGTTTTCTTTTCTATTGCATCTCCCATGACCCAGTTGACCTAAAATAAAGTTAAGTTCCAGTGGTCAGATTCCTGTGAGAAGAGTTTTTAGGAATTGAAGACTCGACTTACTTCAGCCCCTGTGTTGACTTTACCTGATGGTAAAGATAGTTTTGTGGTGTATTGTGATGCCTCTAGAATTAGTTTGGGTTGTGTGTTGATACAAAGAGGTAAGGTTATATCCTATGCCTCTAGACAATTAAAGCTGCATGAGAAGAATTATCAAACCTATGATCTTGAGTTAGCTGCTGTGATCTTTGCTTTGAAAATCTAGAGACACTATCTTTATGGTGTCTATATTGATTTGTTTACTGATCATAAGAGCCTATAGTATGTGTTTACTCAGAGAGAGTTGAATCTTAGGCAGAGGAGGTGGTTGGAGTTGTTGAAAGACTATGATATGAGTATGGTGTATCACCCGAGCAAGGCCAATGTAGTGGTGGATGCCCTTAGTAGGTTGTCTATGGGTAGTGTTGCTTATGTAGAGGAAGGTAAGAAAGAGTTAGTTTGTGATATGCATTAGCTAGCTAGATTGGGTGTTAGGTTGCTTGATTCAGCTGAGGAAAGTACTTTGGTGCAGAGTAGTTTCAAATCCTCTTTAGTTTCAGAAGTGAAAGAGAATCAAGACAAGGATCCTAGTTTAGTCAGACTGAAGGATTTAGTTAAGGGCCAAAAGATAGAGGTTTTCTCTCAAGGAAGAGATGGTGTGTTAAGATTGCAAGGTAGATTGTGTGTTCCATGTGTTGATGATTCAAGGTAGAGGATTATGGATGAAGCGCATGGCGTGCAGTATTATATTCATCCTGGCACTACAAAGATATACCACGACTTACAGGAAATTTATTGGTGGAATGTCATGAAGAAGGATTTATCTGAGTTCATAGAAAAGTATGCTACGTGCCAACAGGTTAAGGTAGAGCATCAAGGACCTGGTGGTGTAATGCAAGAGTTTAGTATACCCATTTGGAAGTAGGAGGTGGTTCATATAGAATTCATGAGTAGATTGCCTCTTTTGCAATGTCATCATGATTCGATTTGGGTTATTGTGGATAGGCTGACTAAGTCCGTGTATTTCTCGCCCGTGCATACATCTTATACAACTGAGGATTATGCTAGTTTGAATATTCGGGAGTTAGTCAAACTGCACGGAGTTTTCTCATCTATCATTTTGAATAGGGGCACTCAACTTACTTCTCAATTTCGGAGGGCATTTCAGCAGGGTCTTGGTACCCAAGTTCTTTTAAGTTCTACTTTTCACCCGCAGACAAATGGTCAGGCTGAGAGGACCATTCAGACCCTAGAGGATATGTTGCGGGCGTGTGCTCTTGATTTCAAGGGTAGTTGGGATGAGCATTTTCCATTGATAGAGTTTGCTTATAATAATAATTACCATGCTATCACCGGGATGGCACCATTTGAGGCCTTGTATGGTAGGAGATGTAGGTCACCCATAGGTTTGTTTAAAGTGGATGAAGCTACCGTGATTGAGCCTGATGCAGTGTTCGAGGCTATGGAGAAATTTAAGTTGATTAGAGAGAGGTTAAAGAATACTCAAAGTCATTAAAAGTCATATGCCGATGTGAGGAGAAGAGATCTTGAGTTTGAGGTAGGTGATTTGGTGTACTTGAAGATTTCACCCATGAAAGGGGTAAAGAGGTTTGGTAAAAAGGGAAAGCTTAGTCCCCGTTATGTTGGCCTGTATAGAGTCTTGAGCCGTGTTGGTAAAGTAGCCTATGAGGTTGAGTTGCCTGCAGAGTTGTCAGATGTTCATCATGTTTTTCATGTCTCCATGCTTAAAAAACATATTGGTGATTCCATTGTAGTAGATCCCTCAGAGAGTGCTGATATTTAGAATGGTCTTTCCTTCGATGGGATTCCTGTTGAGATCTTAGATTTTTAGATCCGTAGACTAAGGAATAAAGAAATTCCCTTGGGCAAAGTTTTGTGGCGGAACCTGTCTGTTGAGAGTGCTACTTGGGAGGCAAAAGTAGACTTGCCAGTACCCGCAACTCTTTTCCACGAGTTCCGATCAATTTGAAGGTATTGTTCTTCCTTAATTCAGTCCTTCTAATCTAAATTTTGGCTATATATATATATATATATATATATATATATCTATTCTTGCATGAGTTCTTGCAATTTCTGAGATATTCAAGAGTTTAGAGAGATTTTGAGCTGTTTAACAAATTGCTTCAGCTATATGTACTCTATTTTTCCTGTGTTCTTAGTGTAACTAGCGATATTCAAGGATGAATGTTTCAAAGGGGGAGATATTTTAAGACCCAGCAAAGTTTCCTTGTAGTTTGAGACTTAGAGTGTGTCAAGTGAAGTATAATTTAGGCCCTAAAAGATTGAGAAGTGACTTCCCAAGTGATTGGTATTTAAACTACATAGAGTTTTCTTAAATTTGACTCTTGGTCATGTAGAGAATTTAATTATCTTTCCAATGATATCAATTTTGTCCAAATCCGGTATTGGGGTGAGAAGTTATGGTCGTTTTACTGAGAGATGTCGAAACCACCCAGGTGCGACGGACGATCCGATGGACCATCGAGTCTGCAATGGACCGTCACTCGGCCTGTCTCAACCAAGGTAGCAACTCCCTTTTTTATCCCAAGTGCGATAGCTAAATGATAGACCGTCAAGGTTGCAACGAACCATCCTGGGACCGTCGCGCTCAGGCAGTGTGTCCTCATGCTGGCGAATGTGTGATGGATGATCTGACAGACCATCAGGCTGAGCGAGGGACCGTTAGTTTGATTGTCACACCGAGGCAGTATGTTCTTTTTCTGACCAGCGTGCGATAGACGATCCGACAGACCATCAGGCTAGCGACGCACCATCACTTCGACCATCGCAGTCCCCGTTCAATGTTTTTAACTCATTTTAACAAGGGGCTTTTGGGTCCTTTCCCTTTTAACCCTCATATATATTCCAAATAAACTTGATAGCCTCATTATCTCCCAAAATATCCAAAGGCTAGGGTTTCTCCCTCAAGAGAAAATCTAAAACCCTTCTCCAAGATTCTACAAATTGAGTTGAGATTTGAGTTCCCCAAGTTCAAAGGTTGCAAGAACTCTCTCGCAAGAGTAAGAAGAAGAGCTTAGAGCAAGCTCGTTTATCCAATTTCATAATCTAAGGTATGTGGGGTTTTGAACAAGGGTAATCCTTTCACCCTTATGCCCAAAGGCTTATTTAAACTACAATTCTCAGCAATTTATGAGATTTTACATGAAATTGGATTGGGGTTTTTCACCCATTATTATTGGTTGCAAGCTTTTTATGTTTCCCTTGAATTGAGAGTCTAATGGTATGATTTTTACATGTTTTCTTGAGAAATTACAACTGGGTCTATACCCTATGATTTTAATCCTTGAGAAGTTAATAGTTGAAATGTTTGAGATATTGAAGTATATGAGTATGTTGAGATTTTGAGATAAATTGCTGAAATTTCCAGATTTCTACATGAGTTATGAATCCATATCCTATCTATTATGCTTTTGATGAGTTCTAACTTGAGATTGAATTATGGGTTATTAAACCCTACTTGAGACTTGAAATTTTATGAACTATTGTGCTATAAGCACCCATGATTTGAGTATTCTGAGATTATTGAGAAATGTTTTGACCTAATGGTCATTGAGTTTTGAAATACACTCTACTACATGAGATTACAGATTTGATTATTGGGTTCTTATTGAACAATGAGATTATTCTAAAGTGTGTTTTCATGAGATGAGCGTAGATAATCTAAAGGGAGTAGTATTTAGCACCGTACGGGTAAGTTACTATGGTTTCTTACCCCAAAACTAAGTGCCACCATAGGTTGCGCCTGAGGCTAAGTTTATGATTATTATTGGGCCTAAGGCTGAGTCGATATTGGATCTGAGGCCGAGTTTGTTTAGTAATCATTGGACCTAGGTTATACTCCTTGGCAAGATTATGACGCCTTTCCCCAACGTGAGGTCTCTTCCTTAGGAGAACAAAATGTTGGACTGCATGTAACTCGCATGTTTTATGTCGGTTTACCAAAACTCCCTAAACTAAAGTATTTTCCATTGAGATAAGATATTTTCCTTTAAAACTAAAATACTTTTCCTTGATATGAGTATTTTTCCCTAAAGCTTGAAATGAGATATTTTCCTAACGTGAATGAAATGCCTTCAAGTATGTTCCAAAGTTATATGATTTTGAATTCCAAGTATTTGAGTTCAAAAGAGTTATGAGTTCTTGAGCATTGAAGAAGTTTTACTCTCCATGATACATATGCATGAGTTGAAAGTATTGCTTAAAGTTTCCTTTAGCCTTGAGTAATGAGAATAAGAAAAGAGTACAAATTTCAAAGCTTAAAGTATAATGACTCATGAGATTGTGTTACATGTACCTTTTTACATGATTCATGAGCTTCGCATTTTATAACTATTCAAGCCATGTGAGTAATTACTTATTACATGCATGATTTGATTAAAGAGTATTGATGTTATTTTATATAAATGCATGCACCCCCACATACTCAGTACATTCTCAAGTGCTGATCCATATATACGTCTATGTGCTACATTGTCTTATAATGTATGTTCAGGTGCTCAGTCCCAACCTTGTTAGTGATTTTTGAGTACCTCTATCTATATTTCTACAGTGATGAGTCCTTATGGTTCTAGGACCTATATTCAGACATATCCATATTTTGAGAGACTATGTTGTTATTTCTAGTTCATTTCGTGTTAGTTGGGAACCTGTCCCATTGGCTCTCTAGTTCATGGATTAGTAAAGGCTTTGTCAGACTAGTTATCAGATTGTGGTTGCGTTGAGGTTTCCAGAATTATAGTTATTCGGAACGAGCATTTTCATCGTATTTTCTTTCATATGATATGACTATGCTAGTGTTTGAATTATTTAATCTTGAAATGAGTGTTATTAGTAGAAACATGCTCAAAGGGTTAGCTTGGGGCTACTTGAAGCCTTAAGCACCGTGTGACATCCCGGGAGGTTATTTCGGGTTGTTACATAAATACTCAATACATTCATGAGGTAGTAACCCGCATAGATGTCTATATACTATATTGTGTTATAATATAGGTTCGGGTGCTCTTTTCCAGCAACACGATTGACTGCAAAAATCATCACCTACATCCCCACTTTTGGTGAGTCCTCATAGTCTGAGGACCCAGTTTATTAGACTTCTTCTCATTGATGATAGTTTTTTAGTTATTTGATTTTTGTTTATGTTTGGGTCAGCTGGGGTGTGTCCCAATTGCTCTCTAGAAATTATTAGAGGCTTGTCAGACTAATTATATTTCTAGTTCAAAGAATTTTTTTAAAGATTTCCATTAAGATATAAAATAGTTTATCTTCAGTTTCTATATTTCTTAGTCACTTCTCTTTTGAGTTTCAAGCTAAATAGATATCATGGGTTAGCTTAGGGATATTCATAGTCTTAAGCACCATGTGACATCCAGGGGTATTTTTGGGGTGTTACATGTGCTATCAAAGATGAGATTCTTTTAGAACCATGGAGGTATGTACCTCTCTTTCCTCTTTTTAATTATAGAGTTATACATGCGAATATGAGTTGAGGAGTAACTGGGAGATACTTGGGTGCGCCCTGGAACCCCCATCCACCCTCTTAAAATTCAAGGTAAGGGCGCATTCGGTAAGAGTAAAAAGAGGAAGATTCACAAATGAGGAGCTTGAGTCTTGTAAGCCATTTGCAGCCAGGCCTCATGAGGATCTTGGTGTTGATATTAGGGATATTAGATAGCTAGTGTTGAGATTACCCCAGGGGATGGGATAGCTCTCCACCACCCGCCACTCATATGTATCCCACTCTGATTATAAGAGGTATCTAGAGGACTAGTAAAAGAAGGGGTCTACCATTACTAGGCTTGAGAGAGACTAATCATCCTTGGCAGAGTCGCACCAAGAACTCTAAGTTTCATATAAGAAGATGGAAAAAAGGGAAAAAGAGAGAGATAAACTCTTCATCAAGATGTGGAAGGGGGTGAAGGGCCTTTGAAAGGTCCAAAAACCTCGAGATAGATTTCCTTTCTCTCTAGTGGAGAGAAATGATGAGGCCCCAACCGAGTGGTCCAGTCTTGAGGATGCAGGTGATGATACAGAGTCCGAGAGCTAGAGTAACTCTTGATGCGGTTTTAAGGAGAACTTTTATCTCGCTTTATGCTTGATTATTTATGCAATGAGGACACTACTAGCTTTTTAGTTGGGGGTGCTTGTCTCCGCATTCATATATTTGGTCCTATATTATTTGGATTTCTAGATATTTTGTTGTTGTTTTAGATGATTTTGGATGACTTTTATTTTTATTTTTATTTTTGGTTGTAATATTTGGGTGCTCTGATGGTGCCTACATTTTCATGGAGTAGTTGTTTTGTTTCATTTTTAGATTCATTTTGTTTTATTTTTAGATTTTTACTTTATCTTTATTTTGCTTATAGTGAGATCTGATGAGCATTTCCCTATGATAGATTGAGTGATGACATTATTAAGGAAAAATCATCGTGATTGGGTTTTGAGCCTTGGATGCTGGGGAAATCTGAGTACCCATAGCATTCTAGATTTGAGATCACATTTATACCTATGGTGAAGTCTGAGTAGCCATATGATTTTCTCATATGAAGCTTTAATGTGAGATGTCGGCTTGATTTGATGTCATAAATAGCGAATTATGCTTCCAAATGTGAAGTAAACATCCCCCCTCCACCCTCCCTCAGTCCAATGTTTTTTTTGAAAATTGAGGGCAAGGATGTGAGTGACCTTGTAACAACACTTTACATCTCTTTCTGACTCCAAGATTTTGGGTTGATGAAATTGGTAGATTTCTCCATTTTGTCTCTAGTAGGAAGGGCAATTAGGCCCCTTTTTGGAGCCTGTATGCCATGTGCGTCGAGCATTTGTGTCTAAATATCATGCATGACTTGTACCATATAGAAATTTCTCCATTGGTATCTCAAGAGTAATCTGGAATTACACTTGGTTGGTGAAATGATCCTAGACCATCTTTGTGAAATAGGAACCCACTCCAAGCCTAAATAGCCTACCCATGCATAGAATAGGACCCTTAATTCCCCAATTTGAGCCTTCAAGCCTTTCTTTGGCAACCACATTAGAAGCCTTGTACCATTCAAATTTTTTTCCCTCTCTTGAACCCTACCCTCCTTGAACATGGAAAATGAAAATAGAGGCTACATGTCTAAGTCGATGGTGGTAAGTTTAAAAGTGTTTACTTTGGGACATGGTACTGTAAGTGGATGCCTTTGAGCTAAGTAATAAAAAGGTAAAAGAGAAAGAAATGATGAAAGAAGAATGAGGTGTCAAATGCAAAAGATATAAGCAAAAGAAATATGCCCTCAAAAAGTTGGGAAAATCAAGGCTATTAAATTAGGCATGTGTAAAGTCTCAAATCAAAATAAGTGGTCCATAGTCAAAAGTTGGAAAAAATCGTGTGGTGTAGATGTTCAAGGAGGGTGCAACCACTTAGTTCCTAAATGTTATCCTACCCTTCACTGGACCTACGTTGTAAGCTCAAAAAGCCCTATGAGATCTCCAACAAAGTGTATTCATTATAGTGGCAATTGAAAATAAGGGCAAGCTTATGGAATAGTACTTATTAGCATCGAGAGTCTTTGTGATAGAGAGAGAGAGTTTAACATTTAAATCCCTTGTTGTATTTTAGAAAATTTGGTGTGTGGGATTTCTTTCTTGTGAGGAAGTATGTGAATAAATTATGGCAGGTGATATTGTCATCTTCTAAAAAATAAGGCAAAAGGATTATAGTAGAGTTATGGTCAGTACAGAGTGAGTTTTAGATTGTTAGTGATTGTTGCATTGTTACTCTTTAAAGTCCTTTGCATCTTTGAGTTTGTATTTCATGATTAAGGGGTGTTGTGAGAATAGCTTTGCACATCTTTGAAGAGTTACCTGTGGTAGCAATCAAGTTTGAATTCATTATGATCATTGGGGTGTATAAATGGGCTTAAAGTTGCATTTTTCATTGAATAAAGAAGTAGCATTGTTTGAGGACAAGCAAAGGTTTCAGCTTATGAAATTTATGCACACTACTATGATTTGATGATATAAATGATATAAATTTGTTATTGAACACACTAATTTCCATATTTTGCAGGCTTACAGGTGATAAGAAAGAAAGATGTGGATTTGAGCTGTAAAAGATCAAAAAGAGAAGAAAAGTGCATTTAGAAAACCTGGAGCAGAATCTAGTCTCAATTATCATGATCATGGTTTGAGGGCCACAATCCCTTCCTGTCAAGATGGATCATCCTCCACGATTGCGTGGCTCTAACTACGGTCGTGGTGGCCGCAATCAAGTACAAGCTACCATGTTCACGACAACACGAGAATATACCTAGGGTCAATTTTGTAAATTTTCATAGCATACCCTAAATCCCTTAATGGGCACAAACTCTTTCTCATTTTGGTGCTGTATACTTAGGAGAGAAATTAAATTTGAAGTTACAAACCCTAATTTGGGAAATAATTGTATTTAAATTTCTTGCTTTGAATTTAGTGAAATTAAAGGATGGATGTTTTGAATGAACCTTTTGGTATATTTCCACTTTAATTCATGAGTAGGTTGTGACTAAGGTGCATTTGTTTGTAGGTTGTGATGTATTTCTGTAGATTCTAGTTTGTTGATGATGGATTTCACTATTTCTTGGTTTAATTAGTTGAGATTTATGAGTGAAAGCCCCAATGCCCAAAATGGACTTGTGGGTGAAAATTCCAAACCCTTGAAAGCTCACATCATCCTTGAAAAAGGGATGTAGGTGAGCTTTTTGAACCCATGGAATCCTCTAAAGATGGCCTTGGTGGGACAAAACAATAGTGGACAATAATGGATGTAGTTTGCTATCTTTTTGCTATCTTAAAAATAGGGGTGAATAGAGAGTTGGCTATATCTTGGGCATCTTCCAAGAAATAGGGATACCCAATGGAGGTATTAGGTGGATGAAATCAATACACTTGTTAGGTAATCTAAAGTGTCAATAAGTGATATTGTTGGGGTTTTGTTGACAAACTAGCCTCAAGGACTTTCGACCTAGCCTATTGCATCGTTAATAACTATAATTTGCACCAAATCATCACATTCCTATGCATAACTTGCCTTTAGGTCCTAAGATCCTTCTCATATTTAATTTTCAATCACAAGTGTTGTTTTAATTTGTTGACTTGAGTTGATAGTGATAAACCCTTGTTCCAAACTAATCCCCATTTTTAATTATGTACTCTACTTTGTATATATTACGAGTATCTTTTAGTAATTTTTAACACCCATAGGACTAGAAATATAATTTCATTCCTAATAGATTCGACCTCAACATAAGTTGAGCTATTGACAATGACCATTTTCTACCAAATTGAATGGTATAGGTGAGCGTTACCAAAGTCAACAGTGGAAGGAAGAAGAGAGGAGAAAATATTTTTGGAGACGCTTAAAGGTAAATTTCCATGTAAAGTTAAAAGAGGAATTTGATTACATGAGCCAACTTGGCAGCAAGATAAGGATATTATTGGTGATTTGTTGTATTATCCTAATGAGTCATGGGTTGGGGCACTCCTTAAAGGAGATTATAAGTGTGATGTTGTTAAAAATAACATGTGTGAGACCTTTAATTCATGAATCTTAGTTCCTAAACACAAATCTATCATTAACATGTTGGAAGAAATTAGGAGAAAATTATGACTAGAATAGTGAATGTGATTAGGTTTGTCAATACTTGGATATGTTATATTGCATATATGGCTA
The DNA here is from genome assembly GCF_002878395.1 of Capsicum annuum. Lineage (NCBI taxonomy): Eukaryota > Viridiplantae > Streptophyta > Magnoliopsida > Solanales > Solanaceae > Capsicum > Capsicum annuum. Next base: position 76,835,888 of record NC_061114.1, read on the forward strand.
GACTTATATTGAATGAGAATAAGCAAAGGGCTAGGTCTAGGGATTGTAAGGTTCTTTTGAATGTTGATGTTGGATTTGAGATTGGAGAAGGGGAGTATAGGCACATAGTGAACTTGACTAAAAGGGTTTGTAGTTGTAGTACTTGACAGTTGAGAGGCATTCCTTGCCAACATACTATTTGTACTTTGTATCATGTTGAAAAAGAGCCTGAACCTTATATGAAGCACTAGTATAAAAACGAAACCTTCGTAAAAGCTTATAGTATCTTTACACACCCAATCTTCAATATGAAGATGTGACTTGAGACAGTCCAAAGATTGAGCCTCCCAAACCTAAGAAAATGTCTGCCAGACCTACAAGAAATAGAAGAAGAGGCAAAGATAAATCAAGGAAGAAATATAGAAATCTGTTCAAACAAGGGTGAAAATAACATGTTCGAAGTGTCATCAACAAGGTCATAACAAAAGATATTACAAGGTAAAACAATGAATTTTAAATTGATTTTAGAAGTTGATTTTTTATGTTGAGTTTTTAATTTATTAACTGTTGTGTGTATGTTTATTGATTCCTAATCCAAATACACAAGTACATAAATAAGGATTCCAATTTAGTGTTCAAAGTTCACAAGGAAGTTGCCAGCCTAAAAGCTTAAGCTAACCTGCACCTTTAACCTCAAAAAAATCAGCAAAATGTAGCTCAAGTCAACCTACACCAAGAAGCTAAAATAAATCTGCACAAACTAAATCAAGTCAAGCTGCATCTTCAACTATAGTTTGTGGTAATACAAGCAAATTTAGGATCTTGAAGGCAGGTGCAAGGTCTAACTTTTATGGTGATACAAGAATCCCTGTTACAAATGGAATCAATAGTCAATTACCTTCTAGAAATAGAGAAAATATTAGGCAGAAGGGAGGAAGATTTGCAATAATAAAAGATACTAATAAATATGGATCAAAAAGGTAAAATAATTATATTTGTCATTTACACAAGTGCAAGGGAAATTCAAATACTGAAAGTAAGTTAACTCAAACATTGTGTCTTTAAAAAAAGTGCATATACTGATTATTATTTCTTCTCCATTTTTCAAAAAATAGCTTAGGGAATCAAGTCAAAGAATCCTATAAAGTGGTAAAACTTACAAGGATGCAAGTTCTACAGAGTTTGATCTTGGTTATAAGTCTAGAGGCTTGAAATGGAAAAACAAATATGTTTTCACCACCAACCAATTACAGCAGAGAACAAACAAAAAGAAGAAAAAGTCTAGAAGAAGTAGATTATTTTGATGGTGTGCTGTAAACAATTTGGTTCTTTAGTTTAAATCTACTACTAGTGCATAGTAATAAATAATTTGGCTCTTTTAGTTTAAATCTGCTACTAGTGCATAATAGTAAACAATTTGGTTCTTTAGTTTCTGAAGCATGTTAATATAGGTTCTTTAAGTAGCATTATGTAAACTTTGAGCTCAATATGGAGCATATTTTTATGTTAATTGTTAGTGTTACATTGAGCTCAATACTAAACATATTGATGAAGATGATTTTTGGTGTTAATTGAAGCTCAATATGGAGCATATTTGTGATGTTGTTGGTGTTACTTTAAGCTCAATATGAAACATACTTATAAAGTTATTGTTGTTGGTTCTAATTTGTGCTCACTATGGAACGTAATTTTAATATTATTGTTGGTGTTGCTTTGCCCTCAATATGGAGAATATATATGAAGTTGGTATTGGTGTTGATTTGAGCTTAATATGGAATATATCATAAGTTGTTATAGCTATTGATGCTTGCCTATTTTGACACCTTATTTTATTGTAAATTGTGTGACGAAAAGTTAAAAATATTTAAAGTCAACATAAATATTTCATTTCATCAAATATATGAAATGTTACAAGGCAAAGATTACATCAACAAACTACACCTAGCAAGGGCCAATGCACCTCACAGCAATAAACCTAAACTATCATGAAAAAAAAAGTGATTCATGCTATTTTGCAATATCGAAAACCGTAGAATGACATCATGAAAACTTCAAGGAAAAATTTCAGAAATTAGGTTTCAATGTCCATATTTTCTACAACACCAAATCAGTAGCAATTAAACCAATAATATAATATCATCTTGCTCGATTTTGTTTCTCTTCAAAGGCCTTGCGTTTCTTCAACAAACTCCAAATCACCCTATTTTCTTGTGATTGGTGTCTCTTCATACCAGTCAAAGTAATCACACTCGCTCAATTTCTATAAAATTAATTACAAAACCGATTACAAAATCATAATAAATTAACTAATTTAATCAAGAAGTAAAAAACATTACCTTTGATTTCTTATAAGTATAAAACGTATGATCTAGATTTTGTTGAGCCCAAGAAGTCTTTAGTTATACTTCTTGACCACATTTATAATAGTCACAATCTTTTTCAGAGAAAGCCATGAACAACGAGCTCGACATTGTCTAATTCAATTAAAAAAAGTTAGAAAAAAAGAATAAACGTTTGAGAAATTGAAGAATAAATTTTTCATTCAAAATCAAATATGGAATTAATTAAAATAAGAAAGATGATGAAGAGAGAAGATATTTGAGAAATTATGATTAAATTTGAATGTTGGAATAAAGAAGAAGATAAATATAATGAAGGAAAAAGATATATTACCACTGGAGGGGACACTTCTTTGCAAAATCAGCAAAAATGGAGCTTGGACGTGGTGTTGTGGGGTGTTCCACAAGCATTTTTCTAATAGATAAAAGTCCCAAAGTGACACATTTTATATCTAGTTAAGGTTTTTAAAATAAACACCACTCACTTGAAGTGCCAAAGTGAATGGTCGTGCCAAATTGTGATGCCTATCAATGTATTTAAGTCATCCAAAAAATAATAGGTTAAAAATCGAGATGAAATCATGTGGAAGCTAATAGTTTGCAAATTATAGAGGTGATAAATCAGATTACAAAGAAAAATATATTAAAAGCATAATTACTATATGATTTGACCAATTGGCCTACATAAGAAAAACTAATAAAAAATATCATATAAACTATGAGAGAAAAATCTCCTCATAAATAAGACTCTTTAAAAACTACATTGTAGATGCTTCTGTGTTGTGATATGAGAAGAGGAGTTCTCCATTTATAGAGATACAAAACCTTTCCTCCAAGAAAGAGGTTAGCCAAATATAAAAGATTTTTATATTTTTCTTTCAGAATAAGTAAAAGTAACTACGGTACTACTTTTATTTTCCTTCAATAGAAAATTAATACAGAAATTTGATAAGAAAATCAAGGTAAAAATCCTAACAAATCTCCCCCTTTTGATTTAATTTTCCTAACATAATTTTATATGCTATTTTCAAGTGCATGATCTTCGTTCTTCACATAATCTTTATTACTACTGCTTGTCGGGTTACAAATAATATTTAAAATATCATGTTTTAAAATTTTTTGAAAATTTTAATATTCTATTTATTTTAACGATGCAACAATAGAAATCTTAACAATATGGTTGAAACTTGTGCTCCACATGTAATTGGACAAAAATGCTCATTATCATCAAAATGGTTGCAACTTGATTTGAAATTGATTTAAACCTATCTTTAATCTCGTTCCACTAAACCACTTGACATTTAAATCGTAGTCTCTGATACCACTTGTTGTATTTAATATAGAGAGGACATCATGCGAAAGCTAATAGTTTGCAAACCATAGAGGTGATAAATCAAATAACAATGAAAAATATACTAAAAGTATAGTTATTATATGTTTTGACCAATTGGACTACATATGAAAACTAATATAAAAATGTCATTAAAAAACTATGAGAGAAAAATCTCCTTATAAAGAAGACTTTTTAAAGATTCCATTATAGATACTATTGTGTTGTGATAATAGAAGAAGGGTCTTCTATTTATAGAGATACAAAACCTTTCCTCCAAAAAGGGGTTAGTCAAATATGAAATAGTTTATATTTTTCTTGAATAAAAGTAAAATTAATTATGGTACTACTTTTATTTTTCTTCAATTAAAAATTAATATTTAAATTTAATAAAAAATCAAGGCAAAAATCGTAACAAAAAAGAGGATACCCAAAACAAGTGATTAATAATAGGGATAATACAAATAAGTTATCCCAATGTAGGTACTATCAAAGATACGATGACATAAAGCTTGAAACTACAATATACATAGATATTCCTGTAAATCCTAAAATAAAAGAAAATTAGTCACTCATGTTTGTTACAATACACACTTCATAATCATTCAACTATAGAAATAGAGGAAAAAAAAATTTAATCGTATAGATCTCCATATCATGGTGCTCTAGCCCTTCCTATGATGTCTTTCTCTTCAAAGCTTGAATATCTTCTCAAAAATGTGTTTAAGATGCATTTATAGTACGTAAAACTGATCTTGAGCCAAAATACCACTTCTAATCCAACAAACTCGAATTGCATAAAAGTTTACTAGTGCACAGGATAGGGTACTAGCTCATGCATCACACCAATTAAAGATTCAGCTATAAATAATCTATTTTTCTCATAATATTTTTGCACGTTCGATGCAAGGGGCACTAGAAATTATGGTACACCAAGTCATTTTTTATGATACTTTATTTTTTCAATATTTTTATGCTTATTTGTCCCTCTATCCTCTTCTCAATATGAATACTTGATACTGATTTTTACTGAGAAGTCAAACTCATTTTTATCTCTTCTTGCATCGACTCAACCATTTCATCAAATTGCCTATTACACATCATCTATGAATATTAAAGGTAAAGTGAATGAAATAAACCTAAATACAGATAAAGCACAAACTATAAGGCAAAATATAACTATTAGTACTTCTAGCCTTCCCACATGCTTTGTAGTACTTTAATATTAAAAAAGATCCTCTAAGTATAAGACTCTAGAAGTTGAAGTGAAGCATAATTTAAGAAAAGAACATTGGTTCAAATTCTCAATACACAAATATGGAACTTTTATTTTGTAAGTATTGATATTTTTTCAACTTTTTTTTTAATAAATATTTTATAAAATGTGAATTGTGTATTATATAAATGATAGTAGTAAACGATCTATTTTACAAATCAACTAAAACTACTTAGTTTTTATCTTGGATATTAAAAAAAATGTTGGGAAAGTAAATCAGAAGAATAGAAAGGGAATGCCTTCTAAAATTGTATGAATATTAGCTTTTCTCTTGTCCATTTTGTTCAAAATCACACATGTTAATAGATATAATAAAATTGGGATGAGTAACATATTGCATTGTAACAACCCTCATTGTAATTTTTGACTTTTAGTGTATTTTGACTATTGTACCCCTTTTCATAGTTGTATTATTGAATTTATGGTCAACAAATATGTCTTGATACAATTATCGAGATGGTTGGTTGAGTATTATGATTCTTTTTATTTTGGAAGGTTTCGAAGTAGGTATCATCAACTTTGATCAAAATTCAAGGACCTTGACGTCGTATGTGAATTTCATCAGCTCTTTTAGCTACAAAATATTAGTTTTAAACTAGTAGGATAGTTTAGGTTACGAGGCATTCAGATGAATTTTGAGTAGTTATTTAGAAAGTTAAAAGTTAAGGCATAACGTTGACTTTGGTCAAGATTAGTTGATAACGACCTCTGTTTGAAAATTTAATAATGTCATTAGTTTGAAATAACAATTTTTGTCTAATAACATAGTTAGGTTATGTTCACTGTGTTTTAAACTAAACATGAGGGTTTGTTAAGAAATTTCTCACCTTGGAGTTTTGTTGGTGCAACTATTATTAGTACCAAATTCTTTCCTTCTTTACAGTCACGATGCCAGATAATTTTGTCTATCATGATCATAAAGGAGAGATCATAATTACAAAGAAGGGCTTAAATATGTTGGGGGGCTGAGTCTGATTTACTCTTCACAGATGTGACCAGACCATCACGATCATGATGGATCAAGGTCTCATATAGTTTAATAAATGCATTAGTTATCCCTCATTCACGAAGAAAGAACCATTGTTAGGGATTTAAAAAATTTACTCTTTGTACAATACCCCATAAGTCAAATTTTGAAGCTTTAAAACTCGATATTTAGAGATTCAAAAGGTAATTTTCTAGATTACATTCTTGGGTATGATTCTATCACTATTTTTATAAATTTTTAATATTTTATTCATGACTTCATCTTTTGTGTTTTCAAATAAGAAATTTAGAGATTTTGGGGGAAAGTAAAGAAATGATGAATCGATGATTTCAAGATCTTCACTTTTGATGAAATTTTAGGTTCGAACTCCTTAAGTTATGAAAAAAGTGGTTTTCAAAAAAAAAAAATTTTTTTCCTCGGGGCATGGGGTTGACTTCGAACTAATCTTTAGGACTAAGACTTTAAGTATAATGTAGCACTCCAGATTTTTGTCCCTGAAAATTTTTGAGTTTCTAAACTCACTGCCCAACCTACAACTCACCTTACAAGTCATAAGGTGTCCTTATGAGCCATAGGAGCCAAATCATTCTCTGACCAGTGAGTGGTTCCAATGCTATTGTCCTAATTTTGACTAGAGGTCACGAGTCATAATGACTCATTATGAGTCATGGTGTCCAAATTGTAGGGTAACTAGTGTGCACCCTAAATGCTTCTGTTTTGGTTGCGACTAGGACCCTACGAGTCGTAGGGTATCTTGATGAGTCATATAGTGTGAGTCTTAGGATCACCAGAAAGGGGTCCCTCAGCTCCTGTCCAAACTACGACTCATGGGGACAAGTCGTAGTGAGTCCTTACGAGTAATATAATAACCCGTAGTCATTGGCGATAATTTTCCACCTTTAATGAAGGGCACTTTGGACATTTTCCCCTTTACCCACTTGGACCCTACGTACATATAACACCTTGAGGCCATTATTTCCAACCATTATCAATCATAAACACTCTCTCAAATTCCCCATTCATAGATAAGGATAAGGTTTCAAGAAATTAGTTATCTAGGGCTCTGAGGGTAATTTCTTTTTCAAATTTATTGGTTATTATGTCATGTATCCCTCCCCCTAAACTTATATTTTTACTATGGCATGAATTAGTTTATTAATTGTATGGTTTTGATGATGGGTTTTGAATGATGGATTAAGGGTTTTAGGATGTAAATAGTTTAAATGTTTTTCCTATGATTATTATAGATTTTGTATGCATTGAATTGATGATTTTTGAACTCATTGGGTTGCATGAGAATGGTGACTTAGTAGGGGTACAAGGATTCACAAATTTTGTAAATAATGAAATCAAGGGTACAAGGGTTCTCCCAAATAATTTGATTTTATTATTGAGAGTAATGAGAACCTCAACCCACTTGCATAATTGGTTTTGGCATGTGAATATTATTTTGGCTTGGGCTACATTTCTTAAAACTAATGCATTGCATAAATGGTTAAGGAATAATAATGATCTTGAAAACCTTATAGGTTACAAGGATTCTTCCAAGTGAATGATTTTATTAAAAACCTTGTGGGGTATAAGGATTCCCCAAAGTTGTTTTAATAATAAGTCTAGGGGTACGAGGATTCCCCAAGTGTTGGCTCAATGGCATTCAATTACAAGTTATAGTCGGTATGATGATACCATTTAATGATGCCTTAATGGTTGAATCCTTGAATTAATAGATGGTTTATGTTCTAAATACTTTATTTGGGCATAAAAGGGTTGTGTAGCTAATCGTGAAGGTGGAGTTCTAGAGGGACTAATATTGTAAATTCACGTTTGGTGATGTGATGGTTGGTCTAGATGACCATGTCCTTGTGTCACACTATATATATATGTATCATGGATAGCATAGGGTACAATAAATTCCTGGCCTTCTATGATGTCTTTGATTTATGTGGCTGTTTTGCGCTAGGGCTCGACCAGAGAAAGACAGCTGGGCCCATATAGTCTATGGGTTGTTATTACGATAGTCATACTACATAGTCTAGGTTGATAATTTAAAGTTTATGCTTAATCATGTTCCCTTCTCCCACATCTTATATATATATATGCTTATGCTTGTATGAGTGCATCCAAAATGGTTTTGAATTGGTTTTGAAAAGATTGCATTATTTTATCCCCTTATCCCTGAGTTACATGCTAGTCCTAAACATGGTAACCATCTACAGATCTATATCACTATGTGATATAAGCATAAAAGATTCTTCTAATTTTTTGATCCAGTGTATGGATTTCTAGAATGTCAGTTTTTGTATTTGAAATGGTGAGCTTTCATTCTCTGGAAGAGCTATCATTTTGAAGTCTTGTCACATTTATGTCTTGGACCTACTTCTTTGGCTTTGGTTTTAGCTATTTTCCAGGGCATAACCTAACTTATATTGGTTTTTGGTTATATTAGAGGCTTTGTGGATACTATAGATTTGGATTAATTATTGAATTCTTAGATATTTTTGAGTTATTTATTACTATATCTTATTACATATTCAGAATTCTACTGCTGTAGTTATACTGTGTTCTAGTTGACTGGGAAAAAAGGGTGATCTTTGGTCCATGGCGGACTTGAGGTACTCGTGATGGCCAAGCACTAGTTTGTCATGAAAAAAATAGTATTAGAGATAGGTCCATTATCAATTGGGTGCCCATAAATTCATGTAAAGTAGAGGCTTTTATGGGTGTATAGTGTGCCATACTTATAAGAGAGAGTCTGTGAGTTATTTAGGAATGTTTCCCTTTTTTGTGTTCCACTGCTAAGCTGTAGAGTTTAGGATGTTGAAATCTCCTTTAATTCCCATTTTTTTACATTTTAGATGATGCTTCCAAAAAGACCTAATGCTCATGGAAACTCCTCGATCCCACTTGAGGACAATGTGGACGAATCTCATCCTACCTATGATGTACAGACCCAGTCTAGGGTCCCTACTTTAGATTACTACCACGGAGTTTCTTCGGTTCCCACTGATCCTTCTCTCACTAGTGATACTCATGCTCATTACCTCAAGGATATATTACTAATATCACGTTTCGCCATTCTATTAATCTGTTCACCCAGTTGGTAACATCTCAGTATTGTCAATCGAGTCCGGCTGGTACTATTATAAGTTCTTCTGAGGTTACTCAAGTTAGAAAGTTTATGAGACTCAATCCTTCAACTTTCACTGGTTCTAAAGTTGAGGAAGTTCCTTAAGGATTTATAGATAAGATGGAAAAGATTTTTAAGTGATGCATGCTTAATTTTGAGGATGTAGAGTTCGCTGCATACCAACTGAAGGATATAACATATTAGTGGTATGAGGAGTGAGATCAGTCTAGGGGTGATGATGCAAAGTTTACATTGAGGGATGATTTATCTGGTGCATTTGTTGATAGTTTCTTTCCTCGGGAGTTGAAGGAGGCAAAAGATGAAGAGTTCGTGAATTTGAAGCAAGGCAAAATTACTATGAAGGTGTATGCCTTTGAATTTCATCAGTTGTCTCGCTTCGCTCCTAAGTTTTTATCTAGAATGATTACTAGAATGAGAAAGTTTGCTTTTGGGTTATCTCATGATTTGGCCCTAGAGTGCAAGGCTGCACTACTAAATAATGACATAGATATCTCTAGCCTTGTGTTATATGTGTAGCAGGTCAAAGAGGAAAAGAAGAAGTATAAAGATATATGAGAGAGGCAAAGCAAGAAGTTTAGATATTCAAATCAGGATGAAGGTCAGTAGAAGAGTGGTAGAGATGGTAAGTAGTGGTCTAAGAAGAATTGGGGAAGTTCTAACTCTTACTTGGTGGCTAGTGCACCTTATCCAAAGCCATCTGGTGATCATCATTTCCAGGATGATAGTGTGTTTAAGGAACAACGTACCCAGTCTTAAGTTAGTGGAGAATAGTCAACCCTAACCTATCCTTCTTATAAATTTTATGGTCAGTTGCATCAATTTTTATTGTAAGGGAAGGAACTAGTGTTTCAATTGTGGTCAACCTGGACACATGCTTAGAAATTATCCCGTGGGTAAGGTTGCTTTTAGAGCTAATAAGGTCCCTGTTACTACTTCTTTAGTTCTTGCACCAAAGGCTGCTGCTTCTAGTACAGGCTCTACCCAAAATAATTTGTATGCTTTTTCCACCCACCAGGATTTTCAGGCCTCTCCTGATGTCATTACTGGTATGTTACAACTCTTTTATGGTGATGTGTATTGTCTTCTTGATTTGGGGTCTACTCTTTATTATGCAAACCCTTATATGGATATTCATTTTGGTTTCAGTCCTGAGTATATATTTGATCCCTTTTTGGTGTCTACCCAGTGAGTGATTCTGTGGTTGCTAGAAGAGTTTGTATGGGTTGTGTGGTATCTATTTGTTATAGGGAGACTTTGGTGGATTTGATTGAATTGATTATGCTAGGTTTTAATGTTATCTTGGGGATGAATTGGCTCCATTCATGATATGTCTCTTTAAATTATCGGACCCGTAAGGTCATTTTCAAATTTTCTAATGAGCCAATTATAGTATGGGAAGGGATTTCCCTAGTGCCTAAGGAAGGTTCATTTCTTGTCTTAGAGCCTGGAAACTAATTTCTAAGGGGTATCTTTATTATTTGGTCTGAATTAAAGATTCTAACTCAGAGGGTCCTTCATTACAATCCATTCTCAAGGTTAATGAATTTCATGAGGTATTTCCTGATGATATTCCTGGTATTTTTCCCGATAAGGAAATTAATTTTGGGATTCACCTTCTATCGAATACCCATCCTATCTCTATTTATCCTTACAAAAAGGCTCTGACTGAGTTGAGATAATTTAAGGAGTAGTTGAAAGATCTTCTTGATAAGGGTTTTATCTACCCTAGTATGTCTTCGTGGGGTGCTCATGTTGTTAATCCCCTCCAATGTGCATAGACTACCGCAAGTTGAATAAGCTGACGGTGAAGAATAAGTACCCTCTCCCTAGGATTAATAATCCCTTTGATCAGCTTTAGGATGCAAAGTACCTTTCAAAGATTGACCTTCAATCAGGTTATCATCCATTGAGATTAGGGAGGTGGATATGCTAAAAATTACTTTCCGTACTTGGTATGGACATTATGAGTTTCTTGTCATGTATTTTGGGCTAACTAATACCTTGTGACATTTATGGATCTTTTGAACTAGGTATTTTGTCAATTTCTTAATTTGTTCATCATTGTGTTTATTGATGATATTATTGTATATACAAAGAGTGAGGAGGATCATGCCAATCACCTTCATATAGTATTGCAGACCCTTAAGGATTAACAATTATATGCTAAATTTTCTAAGTGCAAGTTCTGATTGAATACTGTTACTTTTTGGGGTCATATTCTTTCTAGTGAGGGGATTATAGTGGGTCCACTGAAAGTTAAGGTAGTTAAGAAGTGGCCTAGACCCATAACTCCAACTAATATTCAGAGCTTCTTGGGTTTAGACAAGTGTTATAGGAGGTTTATGGAAAGCTGCTTATCGATTGCTTCCCCGTTGATAAAGCTAACCCAGAAAAAAGGTAAAGTTTTTATGGCCCAATACTTGTGAGGAAAATTTTGAGATGTTGAAATATAAGTTGATGTTTGCTCCTATTTTGTCCCTGCTCGAGGGTGCTGATAGTGTTGTTCTGTATTTGATGTGTCTTGTGTTAGACTTGGTTGTGTTTTGGTGCAGTGTGGCAAGGCGGTGGTGTATACTTCTACATAGCTGAAAGTTTATGAGAGGAATTATCCAACTCATAATTTATACTTATTGGCTGAGGTGTTTGCCTTGAAAATTTGGCATCACTACTTATATGTGGTACATGTTGACATCTTCTCAGATCATAAGAGCCTACAATATATGTTCACCTAGAAGAAGATGAATCTTATTCAATGGAGATGGATTGATTTGCTCAAAGATTATGATATGAGTCTCCATTATCATCCAGGTAAAGCTAATGTGGTTGCTAATGCTCTTAGTAGGTTGTCCATAGGGAGCTTGTCTTATGCTGATGAGAAAAAATGAGGTTTGGTGAATGATATTCACCCTTTGGTTAACCTTAGAGTTTGTCTTCTCGATTCCAAGGATGGAGGTGTGATTGTTTAAGAGTTGGTGAAATTATCTCTTGGTGCTTAGGTGAAGGAGAAGTAAGTTTTGGATCCTATCTTAATGCAGATTAAAGATGACATGGGTCAATAAAAAGTGATGGATTTCTAGATTGGTGTTGATAGTATATTAATGTACCAAGGTAGGTTGTGTGTTCTCGATGTTGATGGGCTATAAGAAATAATTATGGCTGAGGCCTATGAGTTCCAGTATACGGCTCATCTTGGTTCGACAGAGATGTACCATGAGTAGAAAGAGATTTAGTGGTAGAATAACATGAAGAGAGATGCCGCTAATTTTGTGTCTAAGTGCATGGTTTGTCAGAAAGTGAAAGTTAAGAACTTAAAGCTTGGTGGGTTGTATCAAGAGATTGAGTTTCCTGTATGGAAATAGGAAGTGATTAATGTGGATTTTGTTACCATTCATCCGCAGTCTCGTAGTTAGTTCGATTTGATTTGGGTTATCGTGGACATGATGACTAAGTATGCTTATTTCTTTCTAGTGAGGAATAATTATTCGGCAGAGAATACTGCTAAGCTTTTCATTCAGGAGATCGTTAAGTTGCATGGTGTGCCTATTTCTATTATATCTGATCGAGGCACGTAGTTCTCTTCTAACTTTTGGCACTCTTTTCAGAGAGGCTTGGGGACTAAGGTGAACCTTAGCACCGTTTTTCACCATTAGACGGATGGACCAATGGCGAGAACTATTTAGACTTTAGAGGATATGCTAAGATATTATGTGATTTACTTTGGTGGTAGTTGGTTTGACCATTTTCCTCTCATATAGTTTGCATATAATAATAACTATTATTCCAACATTCAGATGGCTCGTTCGAGGCTTTGTATGGTAGAGGATGTCGGTCTCCTATTGGGTGGTTTGAAGTTGGTGAGGCGAGGTTATTTGGCCATGACTTGTTTCATCAGTCTATAGAGAAGGTGAAGGTGATTATGGATAGGCTTAAGACCATCCAAAGTCACCAAAAGTCTTATGCAGATGTGAGACGAAGGGTGTTAGAGTTTGATATTGGTGATCGGGTGTTCTTGAAGGTGTCTCCCATAAAGGGAGTGATGAGATTTAGAAAAAGGGGAAATGCAATACTCGTTATGTTGGCCCGTACTTAATTTTGGGAAGAGTGGGCAATGTTCCTCATGAGTTGGATTTGCCTTCTAGTTTGGGTTTCATTCACCTAGTCTTTCATGTTTTGATGTTGAAGAAGTGCGTGGGTGATCCTTCTTTGGTTGTACCTTTCGGGAGTGTTAGTTTTTCAGATTTCTTATCTTATAAGGAAGTCCCAGTGGAAATCTTAGATCAACAAGTCCCTCGGTTGTGGACTAAGGATATGGTTTTGGTAAAGGTACTATGGAGGAATCATAAGGTTAAAAAAGCTACTTGGGAAGCTGAAGAGAACATAAAGTCCAAATATCCATTCCTGTTTTCCTCTTAGGATAATCATACTTAAGGTATGCGTATTTCTTAATATCTTTGTTTTTTTGTCTTTGTTAAAGGTAAGTATGGTTGTGTTCTGTGTTAAATTATGCTAATGGATGCCTTGTCTCAACATTCGGGGACAATGATCCTAGGGGGAGGATGTAACACCCCAAATTTTTGTCTCTGAAAATTTATGAGTTTTTGAACTTACTTCCCTATATATGACTCACCTTACAAGTCATAAGGTGTCCTTATGAGCCATAAGAGACAAATCATTGTCTGTCGAGTGAGAAGTGCCTATGTTACTGCCCTGATTATGACTAGAGTTCATGAGTCGTAAAGATCATTACGAGTCATAGTGTCCAAATTGTAGGATGGGAAGTGTGTACCCCAAATGCTTCTATTTTTGTTTATGACTAGGACCCTACGAGTCGTAGGGTCTCTTGATGAGTCATATTATGTGAGTCGTAGGATCACCATAGAGGAATCCCTCAACTACTATCGAGACTACGACTCATAGTGATAAGTCATAGTGAGTCCTTACGAGTCATATAGTGACCCATAGTCACTGGCGATAATTTTTAAGATCTTAATGAAGGTTACTTTGGACGTTTTCCTCTTTACACGTTTAGACCCTACATACATAAAATACGTTGGGGCTATTATTTCTAACCTTTATTAATCACAAACACTCTCCCAAATTCCCCATTCAAAGACAAGGCTAGGGTTTCAAGAAATAGTCATCTAGGGCTCTAAGGGTGATTTCTTCTCCAAATTTTTTGGTGATTAAGGCATTTATCTCTCTCCCTAAACTTGTGTTTTCATTATGGAATGAATTGGTTTATTAATTGCATGGTTTTGATGTTAGGTTTTAAATGATGGGTTGAGGGTTTTGGGATGTAAATTATCTAAATAATTTTCCTATGAATATTATGAAATTATTATAGATTGAATTGATGATTTGTGAACTCATTGGGGTGCATGGAAATGGTGAATGAAGTAGGGGTACAAGGATACACCCAATTTGTAAACAATGGAATCAAGCACACAAGGATTCCTCCAAATAATTGGATTTTTCTATTAAAAGTAATGAGAACCTCAACCCACTTGCATAATTGGTTTTGGAATATGAATAATCTTTTTTATTGGCTTACTTTTCTTAGAAGTAATTCATTGCATAAATGGCTAATAGATAAGAATGATCTTGAAAACTATGCGGGGTATAAGCATTTCCCAAGTGAATTATTTTCTTGAAAACCTTGTGGGGAACAAGGATTCCCTCATGTTGTTTTAATAATGAAGTATAGAGGTATGAGGATTTACCTAAGTGTTGGCTTAATGACATTCTCCTACAAGCTATAGTCAGTATGATGATACCACTTAATGATGCCTTAACGATTAAATCCTTGAATTAATGGATGGTTTATGTGCTAAATATTTTAATTGGGCTTAAAGGAGGCTGTGTAGCAAATCGTATAGGTGGAGATCCCGAGGGAATAATGCTAGAAACTTATGTATCCCGACGCCAGGGCTGGTCTAGATGATTGTGAGCTTGTGTCATACTATATCATGAATGGCATAGGGTTTAAGGAATCCTCAACCTTTGATGATATCTCTAGTTCGTGCAGCTAACATACATTAAGGCCCGACCATGGGGTGACAGCTAGACCCACATAGCCCATGGGTTGTTATTAGGACTGCCAATCTACATATTCTAGGCTAATAATTTAAAATTCATGCTAAATCTCATTCCTTTTAAACAATCTTATATATATATATATATGTATTTATATATGCATATGCTTGTATGAGTGCATATGAAATGGTTCTAAATTGGTTTGAAATGGTGGTATTATTTTATCCCCTTATCACTGAGTTACATGCTAGCGCTCAACCTACTAACTGTCCCCGAATGATGTATCTCTATGAGATGTAGGTAGTGGGGACACTTCTGCTTTTCCTGTGCAGTGTTAAGATTTTTGGATTGTCAACTGTTAGATTTAAAGTGGTGAGCTTCTATTCTCCGAAAGAGCTATTATTTTGAAGTCTTGTCTCGTTTATGTCTTATACCTACTTCTTTGGATTTGGTTTTGGCTATTGTTGGGGGAATGTATCGACTTAGATTGATTTTTTATTCTGCTAGAGGATCTGTGGATACTGTTGATTGGGATTGGTTGTTGATATTCTTTGATTTCTTTGAGTTATTGATTACTCTATCTTGTTATATGTTTGGAATTCCACTATTGTAGTTATATTGTGTTCTGTATGATTGGGAAAAAGGGTGATCTCTGATCCATGATGGACTTGAGATACCCATTACTGCAAGGCCTTGGTTCAGGTTGTGACAGTCATATAGGTGTCCATGATTTTATTTCTTATATAAAATGGGATTTGACCAGATAAGGCTTGTTTGGAAGCTATTCAAAAGGGAAAATCTTTGGTTTTTACTTACTGAGTTGACATAAGTTGAAACTTTTTTAAACTCATTTTAATGTGTCTATGTGCTATTTATGAGTAAGGTATTAATGGGGGATATGAAGGTCTCGTATAAGTGAGATGATGAGCATCTATATGAGTACCAATATATTATTAAGGTGATAAAACCATTGATTTGATTGTTTGGATTGACTTTCCAATTTTTTGACTGATGTGCTATTAATGATTGATAATTGAAATTCATGGTACCTTGATTTGTTTATTAGCATGTTGGGAGCATGGTTTTTTGATAAATTATTATTGTGGATAAATTGTGAAATGAACGTCTCTTTATGATATTCTTGAGGTTGGACGTCTATTGATATTATATTGTTTTCCATATTCCTCCCCCTTTATATATATATATATATATATATATACATATATATATATATATTATCATGGTAGTTTTGTTATTATCTATGGTCTTCTAGTGGATTCGGATATTGTGATTTTGTTGAGGCACCAAGTTAAATTATAATATTTCATCCATGAAACTAAAAGCAGATTTGAAGGGTGTATATGGACCTTGTTAGTCCTCCATGGACCTCAACTAACTATATAGAGCAGGGGTGTATACGGGTATGCACGTCAACTAACTATATAGAGCAGAGGTGTATACGGGTATGAAAAACTTGCATTGTATTAATCATCATCATTTCTTCCATTTAACTGCATGCATGCAACGTTTTTATTATATTTATTTAGTTAATTTATCTTGAACGGTGAGTGGTTGATAAAGTATGGTAGTGATATTTATCTTTTGGGTTATTGTTCTTTGTTAATGTACATGAAATGGATTGAGGATACTGTTATTGCTATTGATTGTTAGACTAGATTTTGCCTTTCAGAGTACAGATGAATTGGATTGGATTCAGATTTTATTGAATTATGTCGTTCTTATCATCATATTAAATTAGAGTCGATCGACTATGCTGTTGAGTATATATAATTTTGTACTCACACATCTTTATTTATGCACTTTATGTGGAAGTACAAAGCTAGTTCAACTCGATCGTTGAATTTTGAGCATTGATCTAGGTTCTATTTAAGGATTAAGAGGTAGTTTACTTGCTCCGAGAGCCTATCAAATTTATTCTACCTCTTATTTCGGTAGTTTTTTCTTATATTTGGGGATACATTTTTATTTTATCAATATTTGTCTTAGAGGCTTTTCTCGGTGGCTTTCAGTTTTTGGAATGATTTTGTATTCAATTGAGACTTTTTACTACTATTATTATCTTCTCCATGAATTTATTTTGCATACTTATTATTGAGTATTGAGTTGACTTACCTAATGTAGAGATACGACCGGTTCCATTACGACTGCATTTTGTTTTGTGACAACTATCCTTTAAACTGTAATTGAAAACTACAGTTTAGACTTTTCAAGTATCTTTCCAATAAAAAATGGATGGGAGTTTAGGTCTGGCTTGTAAGTTCACTATTTTATTAAAGATTATGAATATTAGCCCTTTATGTAAAAAGAATATAGGATCACTTTAAAGTTCAAATTAAAAGATAGTGCACTAATTTGGGATTTTTCTACGATTGAACTATGAGAAATCTCACACTAGTAAATAATAAAAATAAGCGATGAGTAAATTCTAGATGTTAATGAAAAATATTTTAATAAACTAAAACCTAAAGGGGTGAAGTACATAAAACACACAGCAATAGAAACACCATTTAAACCAGAGTTCGAAACCTAATGATGGATAAAAAAGTAAGTGACTGAAATTGCGTGCAAAAATAAAGTTGAGAAAACTAGATATAGTATACTAAATTAGTGCACTATTTGATCCTCCTTCAACTAGCAAACGTTAATGATTATTAAAAATTATTGAGTTTTATTGCTCCCTAAATTAGTGTGGTATGAGAGTTGTTAAAACTAATGTACAATCCATTATTCCCTAGCTCATCTTGCTCATCTTTTTTTCTCTCTCCATACTTTATCAATATATTAACCATGTCTTACGTGTACAAAGCGTTAAAATATTCTATAGAACTTAGTGTTTGTTACTATGGAGATCATTGTCGATTAAGATATTAAGTTCTCTTAAAAATTCGGGTCAGTGTTTAAAAGTGAGATTTTGTGTTACTGTTTTAGAGCAAAAAAAGTAAATTACTTATTTTAATTTAAGATATTTTAGTTTTGTTTACGAAATATTTTTGACAATATTGGATGTAATTATTTCGTTTGGAAGATAATTTTTGACGATGATAAAGCCCCTAGGCGAAAGAGAGACAGCTACCTCACACAATAATACGAAGTCCTATATGTAGTTTGACATTAATAGATTTGGACAAGAGAGTGATACACTTAAATTTTATTAAGGACACTCTATGTGAAAGATGTTTTGAGTGAAAAGTTGAATAAAAATGAGAAAATAATCCATAATTTAAGACTTTTTGTATTGTCTTTTTCTTGTTATTATTCTGAAAATGTTACACTGTTGGCTAGGCTTATTGAATTTTATGTAATATTATTTTTTTGTTTGTTGTAGTTGCACTTCTACTGTATTATTATTTTTTTATGTATTGTTCTAATGCCTTATGTAATCGACTTTTTGACATCAAATATAGTTTTTAGGTATTTTGTATGACAATATGAAATTTTATTTTTATTTCTTAAGAATAATATAAGAATAAACTTAAAATAATTTTCTCATATTAATGACATCATCATAAATTAAATATGAAAAATACATTCATCAAACCTTTAATCATCAAGATAGGAGTCTTCAATATTATCTTAAGACAAATATTGAGGATTTGTTGATACACACATATTTTTATACATGTTAGTTCCTTACCAATTGATGATGCTTGTTCTTGGGCCAACTTTAGCATGTAAGATCTACGACGTCTTGCTAGCAATACACTACCATCAACTCGCGAGACTCTTGATTAGTTTGAGGAATGGTCATAGAGAATCTTGTTGGGATCGGTGCTTTGAGATTTTTCAAGTTATGCATGAGACATTGTGATTTAGCGTATTGACATATCAATTTATGAAATGAACGATAGTATTATTCACGTGAATCTACAAAATTACCTCACAAAAATGTTATTATGCTCTATTTAAGATGATGCTTACATTCATTTAACTCAAACTCATAATTATTAGACGATAAATCACTAGAATACAAGCTATGATTTGACTTGTAATCATTACTGACATTTAAATCTTTTAAAGAAATTGGCCAATCTATACTTCTACTACTCAATATTGATGTTTTAGTAGTCTTATATTGGATGAGTATTTCATAGAAAAGTAGAGGCTATTATAAAACTCAATATATATCCGATCATAACTCACATAAGTATGACCACACATACTTTATTAATTAAAAATATCAACTAGATAGTTAGAAAATACTCCGTGTATAGGACATCTCATATATGAAATGCCACTTGGATATGGTAAAGGTACAATTTTGACAAGCCCTTATGATATGTATTTTCATATAATTGCTGTCTTTACAAAAATGATTTAGAACAAATTTTAACTCATGGTGTATTACACAATATTGATGTACCACAAGCTCTTGGACATGTAAGTCCTAATGCCCTTAAGTATGTTGACTGAAGCTGTTGTTTAGGTTATTTGGGTATTCAAGTTCATTTTCATCACTCAATGTCCATGTCCTACCAATTGCTTTGAGTATGTCTTTAGCCGAGAATAAAATAATAAGATTGTCTTCCAAAATTTATCTAAAATATATCATAATGAATTAATTTTATTGATTAATAGTTATCAATTCATGTATTTTATATAGTACTTTCTTAAATAACATTTTTAATTGAAGAGTCAAAAAATTAAATTTTATATATTATCAAAGTACCCATGAGAATCTACCTAGCATACTTGTTATATGCTCTATTTGGTTTAACTTGTTCTGCACTTATTTTGTGCACTATTTAGTTCAATTTATATTTTCTTGTATAACATTTTTGATTCATGAGTATAAAAAAAATAATTTTATATGAATATCGAATTACCCGCAAGAAGTAATCTACGCAGCACACTTATTTTGTGCGCTATTTGGTTCAATTTGCACTTTCTTGAACTTCTTTTTTATTGATGAGTCTAAAAAAGGTTAACTTTATTTGACAGTATATTGTCAAAGTACCCACAAAAATCTACATCGTGCATTTATCATGTGCACTATATAATATTATAAAACCACAATTGCATTTATGGTGGTAAAAATACATGATTTGATAATGCCTATAAATCACTTCAATAGTTGGTTAAAAAATAAACAAAAAGTGAGGGAATGTTAGGAATGAAAGATTAAACACAGTCGAACCCTACTTTAATAAATAAGTTAGGATGTTATTGTTATAACCTGATTTTTGGTGATTTATGTGAAATATTTATTTCTGTATTATTTGATAATTTTATCCCTCCTTGTAGTTGTATTAAGGTCATTTTAAGGTATAGAGATTAGTGGCACGATTCTCAATGTGTCGGTGTGGTTTATGCAAGATTGTAGTTTTTTTTGATCTTAAAGGCTTATTAATTGACTTCGGTCGACATCTTTTAATCAGTGCATCGGATGGCAAATGCACTTTGCTAGAAAATTCGAAACATCAATATTTACGTTTGTAACATGGTTGGTGTGATTTTATGGCTTTTATTTCTTATTTTGTTCCTGCATTCATAAATTTTTAAAATTGAGTTTCGAGGGTCAATTTTGTAAAATCGATGTTTTTATAAAAAATCTAATATCGACATTGAGTCAGGAGCGTCGAACTTAGTAAGGAAGCATAATTCATTTGTGTAATCAAGATTCAGATGAATCTAGAGGGGCCCGCAAAGAATTGGAATTCTCCAAGTCTTCAGCTGGTGCACTCGCTTAAGCGATGCTTAGGTTGCTGAAGGGACTTGTCTTAATAACCAAAATGTCACCTAAGTAACACCAGGAACGCTTAAGCAATGGCTTGGTCGCTTAAGCGAAAGCAACACTGGCATGCTAGACGCCTGTCACTTAAGTGACTGCCATGCCGCGTATACGATGAAGCAGGCTTTGGTCGCTTAAGTGATATCCATCTAAGACACCCAATAGTCTCTTTGACGATTCCTAAGTACTTTATTTCCCCCTTTTTTTGAGATTTTTACACCATTTTCGAGACTTAGATCTTGGAATTTGAGTTTTTGAGCATTTTCTTTAATTTTTAAGCTTGGGTAAGCTCCAAATCCCCGTTATAATCACTTTTCTTTGTTTCTATCATTTAAATCTTGTTTAAACTCAGATTCAAAGGTGAAATTTGAGGATTTGGCTTGAAAAGTCCAAATTATCATTTCTTCAATTCAAACCCCAATTTCACTTATTTTTTCTTATCTGAATCCATTTAATCTCGAAAAGAATGTTTTTGGACATAAATTCTATCTTTACATTTCTTTTTTGTTAAACCTTTTTTGAGTGTCCATTTTGACTTCTATTTGGAAGTAAACAATATGAGTATCTTTGTCCTTTTTAATGCATAGATCCTATATTTATATGTTTTAGTTGATTCTGAATCTGTTTGTGAGGGGAAAAATTTGGATTAAAGACTTTTTGGACCAATTTTTAGTTTTCGAGGTGGGTTATAGCTTAACTTTATGTAGACTGATTTGGACAATTAATAATAATATAAAAGCATGCTATAGGTATGGGGTTGTATCATGGAAAATATGTTTGGGTGATCTATATACTCGTGTGGCGGCTTATGTGGATAATACTTGGTGGTTTTGAGATATTATTTGCTATATCTGACTGTATGGGATCTTGTATGATGTTATAGTCTGGTATTTTATATATGTATATTGGTTGTACTCTTTTGGGAAAAAATGCCCAAATTTTTGGATTTAAGAGGTATTAATGACTTTTCTCGCATGTTTCACTTGATTGCTTTTGGATTATATTTTATCATGGATGGTTTGTTGATTTGAGTAGATTTTTGGCTTACCTGATTGATATATTGATTGGATATATGATATTCTCATTTTGATTGGATGTGAGCATTATATGATCATATCATATTCATTCATGAAAGATTGGTACCATTGTGGAAATACTGAAAACACTGGAATGTGACATCTTTAAAAATCCTCCTCTAATGTATGTGTCAGAAAAGAGTTATGGATATTGGTAGTATATGGGTTGACGAACCTCCCATGGGTCCTTCCTTGAGAGAATAGATTGGTAGGTGTCCACGAAGATTGTGCGATGACCTCGTACATCACATCATTATCATCATCTTTATTGTATTCCATATATTGTGTTTATTTTGTGATTGTGCTTCTATTCTTGACTTGAGATCTGATCATTTGTACTATCTTCTTATACTTGTATTTAGTGTATTTGTATATTTGTCCCTTTTTCCCTACCTCTATTTGTTATAGGTGTATATAGAAGAAGTGTTAGTGGAGATAGTATAGGCTACCATTTGGGATATTTTCTTATTGTAGGTGACGTGCCTATAGTTTATTTTTATAAGCTTTATTTCCTACATTACTCAATTGGCCTAAAATATCTACTGAGTACATGTGGACCATATTCAATCCCTACTATGCTTTTTCAGTGCAGATCTAGGTACAAGTGTATCACATAGATAGCTGATTTAGATGACATTCATAGTATACTCAAGGTAGCAGATTTCCTATGCATCAGGAGTTGAACTACTACCTTTTCCAATATATTTTATGTCTTATTTAGTAGTTTGAGACAAATTTGATCCTTTTTGACTATTATTGTTTCTTTTGACACCCGAGACGTATTTAGTAATTATTACATTATGCCACTGAGTTTTGAAGTACTATATGGTATTTTGACTATGTATCCTTGCTTTTACTCTGTATATGTATGGTTTGACTCCATTCTAGGAGTCTTACCTAGTTTGGTATCGATTCTTCATTTCATATATATTTTGGTGATAGGCTTACTTGTCAAGGCGTGCTGCGACAAATGCCATTATGATCCTTTGTTTTATGGTTGTGTCAAATTGACATTAGAGCAGTCATAATTGGTCTTAATAGTGTAAAAATGGGGTGTCTAATGGAGTCTCGTGGATTGGTACGTAGATGTCCATAAATATTTTTTAGAGACTATTAAATATCTTTAGGAAACATTCCTTATTTCATTATATATCATGTGGATATTTCATAACTTGTGTTCTAAGTCATATTCCATTTTTTTGTGCATAGATGGTAAGGAGATCCTGTGAGGCTAAAGATGCATATCATTATTCTAGGAGAGAGTCTATTCCAAAGGGCGAGTATGAGTCATGGTCAGTATCAACGTGAAGAACGATCATGAGGATCTTCCCCATCCTGATATATCATTATGGGACTCTTCCCTGGTCCTCAGGTTGGGCATGTCAGAGTCGTGGTACCTACTTCAGTCACTTATAGTTCTTCTGCCGCAGTCATGGAGGGGTTGTTGGTTCGGTTGATGATCCGTTTGGAGGGTGTTCCTCTGAATACACTGAATGTTCCTCCAATTTCGAGCATTGTACCTTCTTTTGTGCTAGAACGCTTATCGTGTTTCTCTGATTCTGATTATGGATCCTCCTATTGTACTGACATCTACTAATGGTACTCCAATGACATCGAGTGTGGTTTCTCCTTTAGTACCTGCATCTTATTATGGTATTCTGATATCTTTCTCAATAACAAAGCCTTTGACCTTTGTATTCGTTCACCAAATCTTGTTCAGTTCCATCCAAGCTCTATTTTGTATGAATCATCATGGAAGAAGAAAAAGCAGTTCACTAGACATTACATGTGTAGATCCTACCCTAGCTCAGTTATTGACCCTTTTACGGACCAATATCCGACTCCCCCTACGAAGCACAATCTGAGAAATGAGGATTAGCGAGAACCATCTATTCGAAGTCCAATCCATCTACAGTTCAACCTTCTTCTATGATGCCTCCTCAGATGGGTTCTTAGCCAGCCAAATTTATGATGCCTTTTGTTATTGCAAGAGTATCTATATCTTTTGAGGATAAGGAGAGATTTGAGAGATTCACTCATTTGGGTCCTCCTAGGTTCAGTGGTATTATAGGTGAGGATTCCTATGAGTTTTTGATGGATTATTATGAGAACTTGCATAACCTTGTTTTTTTTGAGTCTCATGGGGTTATTTATACTACTTACCAGTTGAGAAATGCAATCGGAGATTGGTGGAGGTCATTTATTGGTTGCCGACCTCTTGGTTCTCAAAAGATGACTTAGGATCAGTCTACAAAGGCCTTTTTGGTTAAATTTATGCCTCTAAGTATGAGGGATCTAATGTGAGATGAGTTTGATCAATTAGAAAAGGGCTCCATGACTGTTGAGGAGTATGAGGTATGATTTTGTGCCATGTCTAGATATTCATATGCCAGTATTGCCACAGAGTCTGAGAATATTTAAAAGTTCATGAAGGGGTTGGATGTTTCTTTTCAGCTTTCTATGGCTTAAATGTTAGTTTATGGGGTGTCATTTTAGAGTGTTGCGGATCATGCTAAGACGGATGAGGCTATTTCTCAAGTATCTTAAGAAGGTTCTAAGATGATACAAGATCAACAAGGAACACACAAACAACACCAAAATCAGTCCACAAGTTGAAAGAACCGTGGACCCTTTTGATGACCACTCTCGGATTCAACAAAAACACAATGTATTGTGGTGTTTAACACCTAAAAAAAGCCCACAAAAAACTATGTTAACAACATCAATATGAATAACAAGAACAATACACGGGTTACAAGAGAAACAATACACCACGCGGCTACAAGATTATCACAAAGGAAATGATAGAGAGTATGACATACACTACTACAAAGACCAAGAACCTAAGTGTATTCAAGAACAAAGACCCTTGACAAAGATAGTAGAAACACCTACACTATGTGGTGGACACAAGAGAGGACCTCAATCTGTCTAGCACCCAACGATCTAAGCAAACAAACAATAAAAGTGATTCCACACCTAAGTTGTTTCCTAGTTTCAGCCAAGTCTCTATGGTAGAGAGAATTTGTGTTTTTCAAGTGTGTTATACAATATTCATTATAAAAAAACTAAGTAAAATAACCCTAAAATGTTTCTTATATAGTGTATTACAAATACAAGGCAAAAAGTCCAAAATGCTCCTTAGAGATTAAGTGCCCCTCTAGTGTAAATTAGTGGCTGTTTTGATATGTTTTAAGACATTAATTCCACTTCTCTTGCGTACACACATGGACGAATTCAATACACATCCTCATAAGTTTATCTACGTGATTGCACTTGTATCATCCTCTCCATCTTGAGAGGAATTTGTCCACAAATTCAAGCAATCATCACCCGCAAGCTCTCCTATTTGAATTATCTTTTCAATGTTACTTCCAAGGTTAGGATGTTCAACCAAGGGTTCCATTAGGTCATCAAGCTTTTTAATTGTACTTAAATGTTCTTTAACTTTCACATAATAAGAAAGGATGCTAGGTAAAGTGCTAGCATCTTGGTTAGTAGGAAACAAAGGGTCTTTGTGGGTAAATCCCACAATCCTAACTCTCGGCTTGTTTTCTTCACCCTACTCACTCTCGGATTCTTTTTACACAATCTCACTAAGCATGATTATCCTTTACATATACATAGGCACAACACACTCTCCATTCACCGGCCAAATATCTTCCCCACCTTCATCGATTTCCACCTCGGCCTCAAGCTCTCTATCTTGATCTTTTTCATCACCCTCACTCGATTTAAGTCCTACCTCCTTACCAAGGCAATACAATTTTCCCTCTCTAAGGGTTACATTCCTTTATTTTGGGTACTCACTACCCTTGTTCCCCCACCCTTGACATTTAAAACATTGAAATTCCTTAGGACGTGAAGTAGAATTTGGTTTACCTTCGTTTCTTGGAGGATACTTTTGGGAAGCATTGATTTTGGTTTGTAAAACCTTATTCTCGGTTTGGTTTACATTGGATGAATTCTCTTGATATTGGTGCCACTCTGAGGAAGGTCTTTGGTGATTCTTGGGTTTGGAGGCCGAGAGCTCCCTTTAAATTTCCAAGGCCGCTTGGAAAATGCCATCGATCGTGTCAAACATGTGGAGGGTCATCCGAGAAGCTATGTCCCTATTCAACCCCACTTTGAATTGTATAATATCATGGCTCACTTGTTCTCCTCTATGGTCAAGCTTCAACATCAATTATTGAAACCCGTCATAGCATGCCATGATACTTTTGTTTCCTTGCCTCAAGTTGTACAACTTGGCAAAAAGTTCTTGTTTGTAGACCTTAGGTAAGTACCTCTGACACATAAGGTACCTCAATCTAAACCATGGAGGTGGCCACCTGTCAATCAACATATCACCAAACCTATTCACATACTCCCACTAAGTGATTACATACCCCTCAAAGTGAGCGATTGCATAACAACTCTTCTTCTCTTTGGTTAGATCATTCACTTGGAATATCCTATCACAAGATGACTCCAAAGCAAGATATGCCTCGGGATCACTCTCACCCTTGAAGATTGAAAGACTAACTTTGATGGAATTGAGGCTAAGTTCTCGGGTTTGGTTACCACCCCTCACTTCTCGGCCTAAATTACCTTGACTACCCCTCTCCTCTTTTTTCCTTAAGTAAGAATCACCATAACCCCCATAACCCCCATGTTGTTTCTCCCTACCATAACTCTCAAAACGGTTTGGTGGATTTGGATTAAGTGGATTCAGATTTGAAGGATAGTAAGGCCTTTAGTTCAATGGAGTTTGGATTACAAAGTGAGGTCTTTGGATAAGTGGAGGGTTCGGGTTTGGTGTCATTTAGGTTCCAAATTTGTCATGTTGTACTTGGTGAAGTGGAGGGAGGGTTGCTCTATCATACTCACGGTTTTGGAAAATATTTGGTGGTTGGCTCGGTGACTGTTTCATTTGGTGCAAGGCCTTGGGAGTAATGGTTGGGGAAATATTTTGAGGGGTGGAAGGTTGAATCCTTTGATTTTCCACACATTCTAATATCGCACTCATTGATGCCATATCCGTATCTAATTTCTCAAGACCCACATTCAACCTAGCCATATCTCGGGACATAGTTCCAATGTGAGCCAAAATGAGATTGATGGCATTATTGTCCATTGTTTGAGCATTTAAAGCCTCGGGTTCCATTGTGGTTGTACCAAAAATAACCCTTCAAGTTTCTTCAAACTCAAGCTCAACAATAGTGGATGACTCAAATACCTCCAATTTAGCTCAAATTTGAACCCTATACTCCTATAGTATTATAGAACACAAATCTAACACTAAAAACACAAGAAAAACACAAAATAAAAAACTTAAAATTTGACCTAGGGTCAAAAATAGGTTTAGTATTTTTTTGGGGGATGTTTGATTTTGACACTTCTTTTTTGTTGGGATTTTCAATTTCTATACTCTAATAGTGTTAGGGAACAAGGATCTAACACTAGAAACACAAAAAAATCAAGTTTTTTTAAATCTTAATAACGTGAACAGTAACTTTTTCCTTTTTTCTTCTTTTTCACTTTTTTTTTGGATTTACAAGATAACAATCCCAATATTGATTTTGTTGGAACAAAATCAATCCCAAGATTGATTTTGTTGGAACAAAATCAATCCCAAGATTGATTTTGTTGGAACAAAATCAATCCAAGATTGATTTTGTTGGAACAAAATCAATCCTTACTTTGATACCAAATGATACAAGATTGACAAGGAACACACAAACAATACCAAAATTAGTCCACAAGTTGAAAGAACCATGAACCCTTTTGATGACCATTGTCGGATTCAACAAAAACACAATGTATTGTGGTGTTTAACACCTAAAAACAGCCCAAAAAAAACTATGTTAATGATATCAAGATGAAGAACAAGAACAACACTCGGGTTACAAGAGAAATAATACACCACACGACTACAAGATTTCAATAAAGGAAATGATAGAGAGTGTGATATACACTACTACAAAGACCAAGAACCTAATTGTATTCAAGCACAAAGACCATTGATAAAGATAGTAGACACACCTACACTATGTGGTGGACACAAGAGAGGACCTTAATTCGTCTAGCACCCAACGATCCAAGCAAACAAACAACAAAAATGATTCCATACCTAAGTTGTTCCCTAGTTTCAGCCAAGTCTCTATGGTAGAGAGAACTTGTGTTTTTCAAGTGTGTTATACAATCTTCAAAATAAAAAAACAAAGTAAAGTAACCCTAAAATATTTCTTATATAGTGCATTACAAATAGAAGGCAAAAAGTCCAAAATGCCTCTTAGAGATTAGGTGCCCCTCTAGTGTGAATTAGTGACTGTTTTGATATGTTTTAAGCCCTTAATTCCACTTCTCTTGCACACACACATGGACGAATTCAATACATATCCTCATAAGTTCATCTATGTGATCACACTTGTATCACAAGAAGATACACCATCTGGGAGTTTAGAGGTCATACTTCTCAAGTTAGAGATTCTAAAGGATTTTGTTGGTATCATGGTAGACCAGTACAGGCAACCTTACAGAGTTTAGGTAGTGGTTCTTCTTGATTTGTAGCTTAAGGTAGTCGTCCTAGTTTAGGTGAACCTTCTTTAATCAAGTTGGGCTGTAGGTTTTTCTATATTTTTAATGAGACTGGACATTTAGCCAAGGACTGTGTCCACTGTATTTTTAGAGATACTATTATATCGGCTTAGAGGTGGGATTTCTACTAGAGGTGTGAGAGGCATAAGTAGTAGTGCCTGTAGTGGTGGTCGAGGGACTACCCAGTCAGGTGGTGGACGTGGTCATTGCTATCCGATACCCGCTAGGACAAAGACAGAGGTTTCTGATACTGTCATCATAGGTATTGTCCTTGTTTACTTTAGATCCGTATCTATGTTATTTGATCCAGGATGAACTTTTTCATATATATCTACGTATTTTGCTTTGGGTTTTGATTCCTTTTGTGAGCCTCTTGATGTGCCAATTCATGTATCAACCCCCATAGAAGATTCTTTAGTGGTGGATTAGGGGTACCAATCTTGTGTTTGTAAAGATAATGGATAGGTCTATGCGTATGTGTATTGATTATCGACAGTCAAATAAGGTGACAGTTAAGAAAAAAAACCTTCTTCCTTGTATTGATGAATTGTTCGATCAACTTCAGGGTGCTTTAGTCTTTGTAGTAGTGTATATCACACTCTCTATCATTTCCTTTATTGAAATATTGTAGTCGTGTGGTGTATTGTTTCTCTTGTAACCCGAGTGCTGTTCTTGTTCTTCATCTTGATATGATGGTGACTCCTATAAGTGTCAGTATTTTTTACTTAATTGTCTATTCGATAATTTTAATGATTTCTATGATAGAACTTACTCTAGTGCAAAGAAAATTTGGAAAGCTTTGAAGAGTATGACACTGAGAAGGAGGGAGAAAAAAAATATACGACTAGCAGAATTTTTTTATTTCCAAATGATGGACAACAAATCAGTGGTAGACCAAGCTCACGATTTCATAATGATAAGTCAAAATTGAAAATAACCTTATTGTTTGTGGCATAATTGATAAACTTCCACCTTGGTGGAAGGAATTTCAAAAAAAATATGTGCCACAAGCAAAAGGAAACTTCTCTTGAGACTTTGATAGTGAGAATCCATATGGAAGAAGAAGCAAGGGGCCAAGATGCACTTTTGCAAACAGAAAAGAACAACATCACACTGATGGTAAATTTAACTTCTTTAAATAATGCAACCCCTGAAACTACTACTTTGAAGCCTAAGAATTAAGAAAAATGATGGTAGACATCCCAAGGACAATAATGGTGAAAATAACAAAGCAAAAAATCAATATGTACCAAAAAAGGACCGTACTTTGTCTGTGGCAAGAGTGGGATGTTGCTCAATTTTGTATATTTTGAAAATATGAGCCTAAACCTCAGGCAAACATTATTGAAGAATCATTTATGGTAGTGATAAAAGACATTAACATGGTGGAGAATGTTGATGGATGGTGGGCTGACTCTGGTGCAAAACGTCATGTCTGTTATGACAAGGACTGGTTTAAAAAATATATAAATTTTGAGAAGCCCAAAACCATCATGCTTGGAGATTCACACATAATTCAAGTACTTGGAATAGGAGATGTCGAGTTGAGGTTTACTCCTGAAAGGGTATTAATCTTAAAAGATGTACTTTATACTCCTTCCATGAGAAAAAATTTGATGTCTAGTTTTTTTCTTAATAAAGTAGGCTTCAAACAAGTTATTGAATCTGATCAGTATGTAGTTGTTAACAATAATGTTTTTGTGGGAAAGGGGTATGCATGTGATGGTATGTTTAAGTTGAATGTAGATATGAATAAACATCTACTTCTGTTTATATGCTTTCTTCTACTAATTTTTGGTATGCTTATTTGTGAAATATAAATGATCATTATGTGAGAATCATGAGTAGTTTAGGATTAATTCCAAGGATCAAAAAGAACTTTAAAAAATATGAGGCTTGTAGTAAAGCCAAAATCACAAAAGGCCTCATTTTCAGGTTGAAAGAAAAACTTATTTATTAGAATTAGTTCATACTGATATTCATAAACTTAGAGTAATTTTAACTTGTGGAGAAAATAGATATTTTATCAGTTCCATAGAAGATTTTTCTAAGTTTACATATGTTTACTTAATGAAAAATAAAAGTGATGCTTTTGAGAACTTTGCTTGGACAAGAGGAAGACCTGGTAAAGCATTCCCCCTATCTCTGCTAGAAGAATCTCATGATCTGAACTCATTTCCACCTTCGTTGGACTCTAAACATCCATCGGGACTGACGGGGCTCAAACCCGCAGCTTCCTAGAGTTTTCACATTTGAATTTCTCAACCATTCCACGTTCCTGAAACGGATCCTATCAAATATTTCACATTTTCTAGTAGATGAAGTTCGACATCAATAAGGAGAAAGACTTTCTTTTAAAATGCGTCATCCCATCTTTCATGCTTATGGTTCGTTCTTGTTTGGTTTCCTTAGCAGTATAGTACGGTACATGGGAAATCACAATCAGAGAGAAGTAACAATATGATAGATCCTAAGATGAAAAGATTGTCTTCTAATTAGCCCGAGTCTCCATGAAATTGAAAAATTAGTTTAATAGAAAAATAAAAAGAATTAGAAGTGATAGAGGACGTGATATGAGTCACGTGAATTCAATTCTTTTGTTAGATCATTGGGTATAATTCATGAAACTCCTTCTTATTCTCCTGAATCTAATGGTGTAGAAGAAAGAAAGAATAGAACTTTGGTTGAGTTAACTAATGCCATGTTAATTGAGTCTTGTAACCTTTAAGTTTTTGGGGTGAAGCTCTTTTGACTGCTTGTTATGTGTTGAATCGTGTGCCTCCTAAAAAGACCAAATTAACATCTTTTGAGTGTGGAAAGGTCATAAGCCAAATTTGGGATATCTAAGAGTTTGGGGTTGCTTAGCCTATGTAAGGTTAATGAATCCTAAAATCTCTAAGTTGGGTAAAAAAGTTACTAGTACGTTTCTTGGTTATTCTTCAAATAGTACGGCCTATAGATTTTTTAATCTTGAAGATAATGTGATAATAGAATTAGGTGATGCTATTTTTCATGAAAATAAATTCCCTTTTGATTCTAAAAATAGTGGGGGTCATAGGACTGAAAAAAATATTTTGTCACTACCTAGTTCTTCTACTTCTACTTTAAAAAATAAAGAAAATAATGATTTTGAGTTGAGAAGAAGTAACGAGCTAGCGTAGAAAAAGATTTTGGTCTTGATTATTATATTTTTAATATTAGAGATGACCCTCTCACTTTGACAGAAGTTTTGTCTTCACATGATGCTATTTTCTGGAAGTAGGCTATAAATGATGAAATGGAATCACTAATTTCCAATAAAACTTGGAAGATAGTTGATCTACCACCGGATTCTAAAACAATTTGATGTAAATGGGTCTTACGTAAAAAATAAAATCAGATGGATCTGTTGATAAATACAAAGCTAGGCTAGTGGATATAGGTTTTAAACAATTAGAAGGCCTAAAATTTTTTGATATTTTTTCTCCGGTAACTAGAATTACATCCATTAGACTTTTAGTTGTTATTGCAGAAATTTTTGATTTATAAATTTATCAAATGGATGTAAAAACTACTGTTTAAATGAAGACCTAAATGAGAAAATTTACATGAAACAACTCGACTATTTTGTTGAGGCTGGCCAAGAAAGCAATGTATGTAAACTTAATAAATCCTTATATGGCTTAAAACAGGCACCAAAGCAATGGCATGAAAAGTTTGATTCCTGCATGATTGACAATGAGTTTAAAACAAATAAGTGCGATAAGTGCAAATATCATAAGTCTTAGAATAATTTGCATGTTATTATTTGCCTATATGTTGATGATTTATTGATCTTTGGTTCTAACATGAATGTTATTGGTGAAACTAAAAATATTCTTAGAAGCCATTTTGATATGAAAGATCTTGGTGAGGCAAATTTTATTCTAGAATAAAAATAACTAGAACATGTGATGGAATTTTTCTTTACCAGTCACATTATGTTGAGAAAATATTAAAAAAATATAATTTACTTGATTGCAAGTATATTGTAGCTCCATTTGATTCTAGTGTTCACTTGTTTCCTGTTGAAAGTGAAAATGATGTTATAAATCAAAAGAAATATGCTAGCATAATTAGAAGTTTGAGATATGTGACTGATTATAATAGGTCTGATATTGCATATGCAGTAGGAGTACTTAGCAGGTTTACTTGAAAGCTAGGTAATGAACATTGACATGCTATAACGAGAGTAATGAGATATTTAACTGGAACAAAAAATTATGGTTTGTTTTATAAAAAATATTTTGCTGTTCTTGAAGGTTTTTGTGATGCGGATTGGAACACTTTATCAGGTGATTCCTTATCCATTACTGGTTATGTTTTTACTTTGGATGGTGGTGCTATTTGTTGGAAGTCTAAAAAGCAAATAATTATTGCTAACTCTACCATAGAGGCTGAACTAATTGCTTTAGCTTCAACTAGTTAGGAAGCAAATTGGTTGAGAGATTTGTTATTTTAAATACCTTATTTTGAAAAACCAATTCCTCATATTTTAATTCATTGTGATAGCACCGCTTCAATTGGTAGAGTTCAAAACCGTTATTACAACTGTAAATCCAGACCTATACGGATAAAACACAATAATGTGAGATCATATTTGACAAATGGTACCAATAATGTTGATTATGTCACATTTTGTGATAATCTTGCAGATCCGTTGACTAAGGACTTAGCAAGAGAAAAGGTACGAGCACATCGAGGGGGATGAGACTAAAGCCTATTGAATCTTGAGTTTGTATGTGAGGAAACCCAACCTTGGGACTAGAGATCCTATAACTAGGTTTAATGAGAAAAATGAATCACGTGATGACTTATTATGAAAAATGCACTATCTTTTTATCCCTCCCTATGGTGTGAGTGCATTTACCTGTAATGATTATGAGGTTGAGTTTAAAAAAAACTCTTAATGAAAATTTGTAGCTCGTATGAGTGGGGTGCTAAATTATAGGAGCACTCTCGATGGATTTCACCTATATGAGTGTGGAGGTAGGCTGCTTCCTATGAGAATTAGGCTCATTCTTAAATGACACTCATTAAAAATGGGATAGAACAAGGCCGTAACATGTTGGCTATAAAGCTCATGTCAACACCTTGACTATTATGTGTAAGCAACAACTTTTTATTTCCCTTAAGCAGTCATAGTTCAAGTCTGAGACCATTATGACTCTGGAGTAAAAATTACTATTTTACTAAGTGGAGGTTCAATGCAGAGTATACCTTCATTATACATGGTAGTGTTCCTTCAACTAGTAGACTCTTTTGTGTTAATATTAAAATGAGTGGGGGATTGCTAGTCTTTAGTGAGAATTTTAATATTTTTTATTAATTTGTCTCATTTTTATTAATTTTCTTAAGGCTGTACGTTAGTGGTTGCATGGTTAAGTTCATTCTTGGCAGCAATTATTACTTCAATTGGCAGTTACTCTTAAAAGAGTTAATAGTATTGAATTGGCAGTAAGCCACATTTTGCATGGCTGATAGTTTA
The DNA here is from genome assembly GCF_002878395.1 of Capsicum annuum. Taxonomy (NCBI): domain Eukaryota; kingdom Viridiplantae; phylum Streptophyta; class Magnoliopsida; order Solanales; family Solanaceae; genus Capsicum; species Capsicum annuum. Next base: position 76,869,891 of record NC_061114.1, read on the forward strand.
GTCTCCAAAAACGTCTAGAGCATTACTCCCTCTTTACTTCTTTGTGTTTTATGACAATTATTTTGTGAGTTAGTGGTATAAATATTGGCATAAATTTCTTATAACTCATGTAACTTCCATAATTATTCACTTCATTACTCTTGTAACTTTTGAAACCTCTAAGCCATTGATCTCCCCTCTTAACTATCCATTTATTCTTCCTATTCATTGCATGGAATATTTCTCACCTATTAATAGAGAGGGTCTTGCGTTGTTTTGATATACATAAGATAATGGAGAGTTCATAAAAGTTAGTCAAAAAAAAGAGTTTATTAGTTTATGGGAGGTGTTTTTCTTGTGGAGCTTTGAACTCAACTCTTGTCCAGAGTTGTTGAGTTGTTCTTTGTGAGAAAGGATGATGTATCCTGGAGGGGACAAGTCAATAAAATTACTGCTGGACCGGTGAAATAATTTGTTGTAGTGGGCTTGAATCTCCTTAACGAGAGCGAGATATCCGCGCCTCAGCCGAAGAAGAAGAAGACATTCTTTTCTCTTTTCTACACTTGTAATTTTCAGTTGTAATTTATTGTAATTTCACCAGCACTTTCTAATGTAATTAAGCTATATCTCAAAATTACATACATAGTTCCATTATTTTCACTTACGATCACATAATACATTACAATTCAACATAGAGATCATACATGCACCTAAAACACATTAAGGAATTCATACATTATTCATATCATTATACAAGTTACTTCTTAGACATAATTTTCATATTTGAATCTTTCCAAACATAATGCCCACAAGCCTAATCATAAATCTCTCATTAATTCTATGTTATAATTATGTTTTCTAGCTATGATCTAGTACTCATAAATCATAGCCTACCTTTACATCGAGTTGCTGCTTAGAAGGCATAAATCCTTGTCACTTGACTCTATTCTAACTATACTTATGGAGAAATCATAAGAATGAAGCTAGAGTAATATTCCTTTAGATACTTGCCTATCTATTATAGTAGATTTTAGTTTAGAAAAAACCCTAGGGAATTTTTAGGAGGAGTAAAAAATACCAGAACAAGTGTTAGGAAAAAAGTTTTTAAAACTCATTGGTTAACTATATGGGCATCTCTATACCTAACTTACTGTAGTGTCCAAAGGACCGCTATTGCGATCCTTAAGCATTCTACCTAGCCCCTTTTGTCCCTACTCCCAAATTTTTGTAATGCACACAATGGTTGTCTTGACTCAAACTTGACTCAATATTTTATATATTCTATTGTAGTACTTTTCAATAATGATAGAATAAGTCATTGCAAAATCAAGAAAGTTCTCTTTTCAGGGCTACTCAAGAAATGGGTGCGAAACTAGGGTCTGGATTACAGGAATGAAGATAAAGAAGAAATGAAAATGAAAAAGGGATTACTTGTGGCTATTAGTGTCTTCAAGTGCCTTTTCGTATTTGGGATGTAGACTCAGGTCATGGAAAATTTAGAATATGATCAATGGGATTATGAATCCTAGGACGTTTGGAAATCCACATTCTGTATAGTCCTTAATATGGGCGTGGAGCAAACTACACTTATAATAAGGAGGCTACAAATTATTTAGGAAATACATCCCCTTTTTCATGAAGTAAGTTAGAACAATAGAGTTTACTCTACGAATATTCCCTAATTCTAACGTTGCACATTTTTTAGATTATGCCTCTATGTAAAGCTGTTAAAGGCCCAAGACATGCCAAGAATAAGAATCCTCAGGTTCCACCAGTTCTACCTCAAGCCGATGTTACTAATGTTAAATCCAAAATATTATCCAAATTCTTACTCATGCTATTATAGCCCAAGTTGTTCATCAATGATCAATACATGCCAGTCCTCCGGATGTTCCAGACACTACTAGGATCCATAAGTTTCTCAATATGAATCCATCTGAGTTCTTTGGGTCAAAATTGGGTGAGTGTCAAAAACCAATATTTTAGGTCATGATGGCACATACTTTAACCCACCAGTAGGTATGACAAATCATAGCCCAAGACACTAGTAATGGGCTAATTGGTGAATGGTATAAGAAATACCAAAAATGAAGTATGCAACTGAATTGTGAATAGATAGATATAAATACAAGATATTAAATAAAAGAAGGGAATGAGAAAAGTTCACAAAATAGTATCCCATGACCTGGAAAGATTGGTAATAGAGCCATTAAATAAAAAATATGAGTTTGAATAATTTCAATATATATGTAATCTAAAAAATACTGAGTGTCCAAAAATAGTAGGAGAGATGATCAGCTCCGACTTTATAAGCTCACCCTATCTCTGATGTCCCAAACAAAAGATGGATCTAACATCAATGATGGTGACTAGTACTCAAATATGCATCAAAAAAAGATGCTAAAATGAAGTATAAGTACCAAAGCAACAAGTACTCATTAGGCATTAATAAACACATTATAAAATATGAGAAAGTAAGCTAATCAAGTTAAAAATCTAATTCTAAAATAAATACTCCAATTCAGATAAAATTATAAGTGTGAAAAAATGAATCAATTAAGATAAATAGAATCTAACGACAACCTAACTGGACCCTTATAAGCTCAAAAGCTGCAAGCAAGCGATGAAATAACCTAGCCAAGCCCCCATTAGCTCGGTGGATGCAGACAGTGAAAAATAATAGACACTAGTAAAAACATATATGAAATTCCCTTCTAACCATAATTCCACACTGAAACTAGGATCGGAGAATATATCATCACAATATTTCCATAATCAATCAAAATTGCGGATTCAAACTGAAACTAGTAAGTAAATCTAAAATAATGATAATTATAATTCAGAACCATAATTTACTTAGAATACATATATTACTAAATTACCGATTTCAATGAATATTTTGTGAAGGTAGAAAACTTTACTCAATGAATCTTTTAACCAAGCTTAAAAAACAACCATATTCAAATTTGAATATTTCAACAATTCGGAAACTGATAGAAGGCCTAAGTCACTCAAAGGTTGAAGAATTTTCCAAAATATTCCAAGAAGGTCACCTTGGTATACAAAGGGTTAGTCTAGATGTTTTACTTATAAGAAGGGCCAACAGGACTTGCTACTACCCTGGAAAACCAGTACTACCCTCGAAAACCAGTACTAAGGCAAACACCTACCCAACTTAGAATAAGGCTTAACAATTTTAATATAAGGTATAAGATGATCCAAAACTAACTCTAAGAAGTTATTATGGTCATTAAGAGGGGTGTCAAGTCTGAATTCCAAAGAAAAGGCCCTACAATGAATAACTTAAACCCTTAAAAATACTTAGGTAACCTCGAAGTCATAAAACCCTACCCATAGCTAGTATAGTATTATAATAATAACATAATGAAGCTAAATATAATAAAATTAGATTATTATAATGGAATCACAACTTTGAAATCATTAAAATGTCCATATAGTCTCAAGGATTATTTACCCTTAAAATTAGGGTCAACTCGAGAAAAAAATACATACTCAATTCAGTCTGCAAAGAGACTAGGGATTTAAGTTTAAATCAAATAATTAACTAAAAAATTAGAAGAAACTTATGAAAATCATTGATGAGAAAATGATCCCAACTAACTCTCTAACTTGCCCCGCACCCCCAATGATAAAAATCCACAATTCACTAAGACTCCTAGAGTTTTCTGGACTCGAAACTTGAAATAAATGTGAGAAAATCAGCTTCCACAACATCTAATATTTCTAGTGGGGGGCCTTCTTTGTGATTATGAGGACCCCATAGAGAATACAATAGTTGATCTGACTTACCCTTCATAAGTCTGGAGACGCTCCCACAAATGTGATGGCCAATAATCTTGGTCGTCACAAACACATACAGGGTCTCAAGATTGTGGAAGGATATATCCTTGGATTCATAAATCCAACTAAGGATTAAAGAAAATAATGTCTATTTTTAGCATACACCAGCCGTTTTAGCTTGCTAAAAATCCGATCGCACTGTCGAGATTCATTCAAAATATCATAATGCATAATAACTATGATACCCTATTGAATTCAATATTCTAGACTCAATGGTTCCATCAAAATTTCCATTCAAGGTTATTTTTCATGAAATTTCGGTCCCACACCTAATGATCATTTTAACTAATTTCTACCCTATAGGCCGAAATGAGTCCAGAAGCCTTAGATCCAAACCATGGGTCCCTAAGCCTAAAATGAATGTTTTGTATCTAATAGAAATTTCAAAATTTGTATAACTTAAATTTGAACAACAAAAACATCAAAATAGGAAATTATCTCTAAAAATCAAATGAACTACTCGATAACCAAATTATTAACTATATCACATTATAAATGACTTAGGAAAGCTATGAGAATACCCTAAATATTGAAATTGTCTAGAAATATAGAAAAAAACTTAGATGATAATTACAGTAAGGATGTAGAAAAGTATAGTGATGAGGTTTAGAGGTCTTTTGTATGATGCAAGTGAATGATCTTGAAAGTGTTTATTTTGATGCTTACAAAATTAAGGATGTTTCTAGCATTTGGTTTGATCAGTGGAAAAAAATTAAGGCTCAAGGTGTTGCACTTCTGGAGTGGGCTATGTTTGGTAAAGCTTCCTTGGGTCATTTTGTTCCCCAAGAGTTGAAGCAGGAAAGAACTAGGAGTTCCTTAGCCTAGAGTAGAGTTTTATAAGTATGGAAGAGTACAACCTCAAGCTTACTCAACTATTGTTACACTTCCTATATGGTAGTTGAAATAAGGAACAAAATTAGTTTATTTCTTTCTAGACTTTCTCAACATACTATGAAAGAGGGTAGAGTAACGACACTGACTGGGGAAATGGATATTGACGTACTTATGGTCTATTTTAAGATGTTTGAGTGAGTTGAGTTGAAATATAGAAAGGAAATTATTATCTTTTTAGAAGATATCATCTGGACAACTCTATTTTTAGCGAGTACGCCTGCACCTAAGCCCAGGTATGATCAATAGGTTAGAACCTCATGATCTCAAGATAGTAATATTAGAGGGTTCATAGATTACCATACTTTTAAATAGTGTGGAAGAATAATTCTAGTGAGTGCTTTTATGGTAGGAATAGGAGCTACAAATGTGATCAGATTGGTCATGAGCTCAAGGATTGCTTCTATAATAGGTAAGGTAATTGGGAAATAGATCCCATGATATTTCATAATTAGCTCTAGTAGGCAAAAATGTTTAGAAAGGAATAACATTAGATATAAGAGATATTCAGAACTACTCTATACCCTATCTTCTAATCAAGGTCAAGAGATTTTCCTCGATGTCATTGCTAGTATGTTAATCTTCTCTCTTGAAGCCTATGACTTGTTAGATCTTGGATTTACTTTTTCATTTTTCACTCCTTATGTTAATTCAAAATTTTAGAGTCATTCCTGTACAAATCTCATATTTTTTCTTTGGTTCCACTCCAATGGAAGAATCTATTATAGCTAGAATAATTTATCAAAGATGTCCTATTTTTGTCTATCATAAGAACACTAAAGCTGATCTAGTAGAATTAGAATGATAGACTTTAAAATTATTTTTGGTATAGACTAGTTGTATTCGTGTTATGCATTAATTGATTGTATAATCGACGTTGTTAAATTTCAATTTTGTGATGAACCATTTTTATAATGAAAGGGTAGTCATGCAATACCTAAGGGTAACTTCAAGTAATATCTCAAAGTTAGAAAATTATCTCTAAGGGCTATATCTATCATCTACAACATTTAAGAATTCTACTTTTGATACTGATGAGTGGTGAGTTTACCACACATTCGCACTCATCATTTGTGCACATTACCTTGTTTTGAGTTACTAAGTGAGACAAAATCTATGGATAAATGCACTAATATCCACTCTTTGTAGCCATAAATTTGAGGAGACCAAAAGATATGGATTGGAGCTAAAAATAATAAAATGGGAGCAAAAGAGGTGCACCTGAAGACCTGGACTATATTAGCCGCAGTTACCGCGACCGCGGTCCTCTATCTACGGTCGCAGTTAGTCAAGATGGTCAGATAAATGTGATCTCACCACACAACCGTGGTCGTGTGGTCGCGGTTGTGGACAGCCGTGTGCAATCGAGATTAAGCTGGAATATGCCCAGGGGCAGATCTATAAAAGCACTTGGATGGATCCCAAGCCATGTTTAAGCTAAACATCTTTCTTATTTAGGATAGCTTAGCTCATAAGATATTTTGGAATTTGAGACTTGAAACCCTAATATTGGGCAAGCGTGTAATTAACTTTGAAGGCTAAATTTCTTAGATTTTTTTGTAAAGAATGAATGCTTTGGATAATCCTTATGGCATGTCTCTCTTTGCTCTTTTCATGAGTAGCTAAGTAATTTATTCTTGGGATTATGTTGCACTAGAGTGTAATGGTGTGTTGGTATTGTTGTGTTTGCATGAGTTTTAGTTGTTGAGTATGGATTCCACTATTGCTTGAGCTTATGAGTTGGAATTTGATGGGTGAAAACCCCAAATCTCCAAATGGGTTTGATGGGTGAAATCCCTAAACTCTATAAACCCTTTATCATCCTTAAAAGATTGATGAAGGAAAATATTAGGTAACCCATAACATCCTCAAAAAAGGGTTATAGGGGGACAAAGCAATGGTGGACAATTTAGCCTATGTTTACTACCTTTTGCAATCTTAGAAATAAATGTATTAGGAGTGTAAATCATGTCAAGAGCATCATCCTAGAAATATGGATCTTTGATTGAGGTCTTGGGGGTAATTATGAATATGTGTACACTTCTTAGGTGCTCGAAAGAGCCAACAGGTGATATCGTTGTGGTTTTGTTGAAAGATTGACCCCGCTGAACTTAGACCTAGCCTATTCTTTAGTTAAAAATTAAATTTTATGATGAACGAACATTAACCCACATGCATTACCTCTATGTAGATATAATCCCAAGATTTCCCTCATATCTTAAATTCAAAGCAAAGGTTTTACTTACCAAGTGCTTGTTAAAGTAGGTTGTGAAGAATTCCCAAGAAAATCCCCTCATTTTATTTCACATGTTATTTTTAATAGCATTTTGGGTAATCTCTTAGTAATTTAAGCATCCATAGGGTTTGAAGTCTATAGTTCACTCCTCAAGATTTGACCCTAATTCAAATTGAGTTACTTAACAATGACATCCTCACCCTAGTTATGGGAGTGAGTTGAGCATTTTTAAAATGGCACCGTTGCCGGGGAGTGAAATATAGATTTTGCTTATGTGGTGTAATTCTCACTGGGGAATACCCTAAGGGGTGTAATTTACATTATTTATCATTTTTGAATCTTTTATAGGTGATCAAATTCTAAATGGAGCAATGAGAGATAAACCAAGAAATATAGTCTCCCTCAATGCCCCTCTTGATGATAAAGGCCAATTAAATGAGGTAGGACAAACAAGTGCAATTAGCATTTTGCCAACCAACGAGAATGGAATGTTTCATGTGACTAGCATTATGCTTCACATATCGCAAATAAAAGGGTTGTACGGGGGTCAAGCATATGAGGACCCGAATGTCTATTTGAAGAACTTTGTGGAAGTTTATGCACCATTTAACATAGCACACATCACATAACAATCCATCCAGCTTCGAATTTTCCCATTCTTACTAACGAGTAAGGAGGTTTTATGGCTCTGCTCACTTCCACCCAGCTCAATTACATCTTGGTAAGAGCTTACTACGGTGTTTCTTGATAGATACTTCCCACGATAAAAATACTTCAAAAGCGGGATGAGATTGTGAACTTTCAGCAAATGACCGTTATTTGAGGTTTGGGAGAGGTTTAATGGAAATTTAGCCCAATTCCCAAATCATGAGGTCCTAGAAAAGATGATCCTCAAGATTTTCTATAGGGCTTTTGATCCATTAAATAAAATAGTGGTGGACAATGCGGCGGTCGGTTCTATAGTGAGATTGCATCATCTTGCGGCCTTTTGATTGATAGGAGAAGTATCAAAACAAAATTAGTGTTAGCATACCTGAGACATCGAAGCTTCCAAAACCCCTTCTACCACATCCATGGCAACTAACAAACAAAGAAAATAAGAAGAAGAAAAGGAGGAAAACATGGCCAAAATGATGACCTAACTTGAGCTCATGACAAAGCATATTATGGGTGCACCCATGAAAGCGGTAAATGCCATAGCATTAAAATATTATGAAGAGGATGAAGAGGTAAAGAAGTTGGATTAAGAAATCTGATACTTGGCAAACTACCCGAGGAGTTCCCGCCCCGACTATTAAAGGTAAGGTGGGAACAAAGGTTGGATGGATCATGAGCGGGATCGAGATTGGAAATATCGTGAACATGACTATGACAGTTATGTCCCTCCTCATGATAGAGATAAAGCCAAGGAATCTAGTGCAATTGACCCTGAAAAGTTCAAGGCCTAGGATATGTAGAAAGGATCTTGAATAGAGTAGAAGGCACGGACAAGATGGTCCATGAGTTGAAGCATAATTTCTCCTACCTCTCTCAAATGGTGGTGTCTCACTCTTCCTCTATCAAGAATTAGAGAACCAAGTGGGGCAAATATTCATATAATTAAATACTAGACCTAGAGGTGGACTTCTGAGTGTCGTAATTGCTAACCCTACGAACGACGTGCAAGTCCTAGAAATTGTCACAAGGAGTGGAAGAGAACTTGAGGAACCTTTTAGAGGAGACATGAGTAAGAATATGCCCAAATCCAAAGAAAAGGAGGTTACACCTTAAAGAAGAGAGGTAAATGATGAGAAAAAGGTAAATAAAAGTGATAAGGAGGTGGTTAAAGTTAAAGGGACACAATTTGAGGAAAGACCAACCATACAATTTCCTTCCCCATTTCCTCAATGTTTGCATAAAAAAGAGGAAAATGAAAAGTTGAGGAAGTTTATGGCCAAACTTACCAATATATGGATAAACATCCCGTTGCTTAAAGATATCCAAGAGATCCTGGGATATGCTGAGTTGATAAAAAGTTGATGTCCAACAAAAAAACTTGTTGAAGGTGATAATATTGAAGTTACTCATGGATGTAGCACTATCATGGATAGTAAGGTTGCAAAAAAGAAAAATGACTCTAGAGCATTCACTATCCTTTGCACAATTGGGATGCATGAATTTGTAAAAGCTCTATATTACCTTGGTGTGAGCATCAACTTAATGACTTTTTTCATATACAAGAAAATTGGTCTGGATACCCCGACACCAACCTCTATGCAAATCTTGATGGTGAACCGGTCTTTAAAAAGGCCGATAGGTATATTATTTGATATCCTTGTGCAAGTGGACAAGTTCATTCCCTCAGCGAATTTCATCGTATTTGATTGTAAAATGAACCAAGAGGTGCCTATAATTCTTGGTCATCCTTTTTTAACCATTGGGTGAGACATTGTTGATCTAGAGCTAGGGGAGATGAAATTTAGAGTATAAGAGGATGAGGTCTCTTTCAAAATTTACCTATCAAAGAAGCAAACCATGGAGTTGCAAATAGTATCCATGGTGGATATTAAAAATGAGAAGATGAATGAAGAGGAGTTCGAAGACCCACCTTGAAAATAAAGGAAGGTAGACGTTGTGCCATGATGATAACTAAGGCACTAGGTGTGAGGCAACTCACAAATGCCACAAAAGTGGCTCGCATTCTTTTTTGTTTTTACGTTTTTCTAGGGTAGATATTATTTTGTGAATATGAATAACCCATTCATTTGTGACACTATGGAGTTTATTAAATAAGCTGAACAAGGGAGATATATGAAAAAATTAAGTAAAATGCTAAACAGGGGAAAATAACGGAGTAGAATTGCTCTTGGTTATTGTAATTGTCGTAATTATGGTCCCCAAATGCAATTATGGTCACATGGATATTCGCAATCATAGTCCCTTGACCACAGTCATGGCCACTTCTACCATTTAACCCCTAGTTGAACTTATTTTCCTCACACTCTCTCTTAAGATTTTACTCTAATTTAGGCTAATTTCTGGTCAAGTTTGTGAGCTCAACTAACATCCTTGCATTCCACTGCATCAAAACTCTGGTAGGTGACATGAATTCATACTTTTACTTATAAAAATAGGCCATAGAATGAATGATTAAGAAGGGCCTTAAATTTTTATGGTTATGCTTTCCATGTTGTCATATTTGGTATTAGTATGATGTTGGTTGTTTGATTAAGGTGTGCACACAAGTGGGGGAAATCATGAGTACCCAAATTTTTGTGAAATAGCTAAACTAATTAGATATGCACACCAAATGTTTGATAAAATGCTCTAATGAACTTTCAATACTTATATTTTCTTTCTAAAGGGCATTCCCACACTTGTGAGTATTGTTCTAATGATCTTCATATGCTTCTATATTGTAGAACATACTAGTAGCCTAAATTTGGAAGAAATATGTACATGCAGAGCTGACACAAAACTAGCCTCAGGTAGCGCGACCGTGGTCATAAGCCACAATTGTGGTAACACAAAAACGGTCCTGACTCGTGATCGCAGTAACTGAGGATAGCTTCATGCCAGGCCAAAAAATTCTGCATTTCCAAAATTTTAGTCTAGCACTACCAAGCACCTTGTCCAATGAACTTTAGTGATTAATATAGAATATTTTACATTATTAAAATGTCATCAAAAGATATAATGTGTGCTTAGTGCTTTCAGGATAACCTTATGGATAAGTATGATCACATCTGATTCATAGCACCTGAGTGCTACACTGTTTACTACAGGGATCTTCCAATGACAAAGCTACTCCCAGAGAGATAAATTTGCTTGGATAATGTGCTGTATAAACTACTGGCACTTCTTGCCAAACTTTAAACCATAGGGTGGTAGCACTTCCCCTCGATCCATACATTGCAAATGAGCAATGGGTCCATGAATTCTATGCCAACATTAATGAAGTCTCTTTTTTGGACCCACTCAATGTGACTGTCAAGATTTGAGAAAAGCCGGTAAAAGTTTGGGCTTAACAAATCAATGATGTTTATGGGCTCAGGCAGGCAGATATAGGTGAATTTAAAGTAAAGGAGTGTAAATTGGGGAATTGGTAGGCACATCAGCTATGCCCTGAAAGGAAAGTCTTGTGGACCAAAACTAAAAGCAATATTTTCATAAAAAAATTAAACTCAGAGGATCGGATAAGGTTGCACATCATTTGTAGCCAAGTTTCTCTTTGTACCTATATGAAAGCAGTCCCAAAATTATGTGCTAGTATGGTTGCATGTATTCTAGACGGCATCTCTCTAGATATTGGTCATCTTGTGGTTAATGAAATAGATCATTTCAAGGTCCAAGGTGGTACGCATCTATTCCTTCCCTCCTTAATTCTAAAGCTTTGAAAAAGAGTAGGGTGCACCCTAATGCTCCCATTTACCCCTTGAGGATTAGTGGTATGGGTGAACTCGAAAAAGCAAAAAAAGAAAGATCAACTTGGAAAAGCTGGCGTACAGTGTGCTTGAGTCTCATAGGCCAGCTACCATGGCACCTCTTAAGGAGATCGAAGTAAATATTGCAACCATCAAAGAGCTTGTGTCTAATTTTCTCCAAGGACTGGGAGAGCCTTCCACCACTCATTATTCTTATATGTCATTTAATGATTATGAGAAGTACAAGGAGAACCAAAAGTGGCAAGAAGCTACCATTGATAAGCTTGAAAAGGCCTATTACTCTTTAGCGGAGTCACACCGAGACCTCCAAATTGTATATGAAAAAATGGTTGAAAGGTATAAGAAGAGGGATGGATTCTTCATTAGGATGTGGAAGAGTATGAAGAGCCTATGGAAAGTTCTAAGGCTCTAAGATATACTTCCTTCTTCTTGGTAGATAGTGATGATGAGGCCCTAGCTGAGTGGTCCGATCAGAGTCCAACCGTGATAGAAACCCTTGATGCGGTTTCAGGGAGCACCTTTATCTCTTTTACCCTTGATTATTTATATAGTGGGGACACTGCTATATTTTAAGTTGGGGGGTGTCTTCTTATCCTTATTCATTTAATTTGGTCTTGTATTATATCCTTTTCTTCTCTTTTGGATAATTCTCATCTTTATTTTATTTGGGTTGTAATATTCGGGCACCTTGATGGTACCCACATTTGCATGGATTAGTTATTTTGTTCTTAGTTTACTATTTTAGTTTGAATTTCATTAGTCGAGCTTTGCCTTCGTGATTGGGTTTCTAACCATAGAAGCAGGGGAAGTTTGAGTACCTATGACATAAGGCTATATAATGCATAGGAAGTCTGAGTACTTATGGCATTGATAATTTTGGATTGTATTAAAATCCATTGGTGAAGTCTGAGTAACCATATGGTACTGAGTAACCATATGGTAGGTTGCCCATGCTATAAACTTCAATGTGAGATAATTGCTTGGATGGTTTCCATGATTAGTAAATCATATGTGGTGCGGATTCTAAAGCAAACAACCCTCTTCATTCAAAAATTTTAAAAAATTATTCGGAGGCATGGACGTGAATAACTTTGTGATGAAAATTTTTCCCTCTTCCTATGACTCTGAAAGTTGACTTTGAAAAAATAATGAATACTCCATCTTTATCTCGATCGGGTAGAACAATTGAATCCTCTTGATGACATTCACATGCCATGTGTGTGAGGTTAATTATGTCCATCTCATGTGTACTTGTACTATCTAGCACTTGCCCATTTAGTCTTTCAAAGCTAATTTTTCACTGTGCTTGGTTGGTAAAATAGTCATAGGCCATCTTGTGATTTTGGAAGTCCACTTTAGCTTAAAGAGCCTAACAATACATAAGAGTTACCCCTAGTCACCCTCTTTAAGCCTTTGGACTTTTCTTTAGAAAACACATTACAAGCCGTGACCCTTCTATTCATCTGCTCTTGAACCTTATCCTCCTTGAACTTGAGAATACAAATTGAGACTAAAATCCTAAGTTGGGGGTGGTGGAAAGAGAAAGAAATATAGTTGGGCCATAAAATCTTAAGAGGGTTCCTACAATCTTGAGAAAGTGAAGCTTTTTGGATTTGGATAAAGTAAAGATCCCATAAAGGAAAGAAAGGCTTTTTTTATGTGCAAAAATTTATAGAAGAAAAGAAAAAGAGGAATGAGGGAAAACTAAGAAAAAAAGCAAAGGTAGGCAAAATAGTAAAGTGAAAAGAAGTGGCCCAATAAGTGATGCATATAGAGTATGATGTAGAATATCAAGAAGGGTGTAGCCTTATTTTCCCAAATGATATTCCACCCCAACCCTAAACCTACATTACAAGATCAAAGAGCCCTTTGTGATTCCCAACCAAGTGTGGTCATTGTAGTGGTGATTGAAAATAGGGGCAAGCCTTTGGAATGGTAATTGTTAACAGGGAAAATTTTGTGAGAGAGTGAGTGGTTGCCCTTAAAATTCCTTGTTGCATGACTGGTAGCTAGGAGTTTGAATTTCTCCTTTCTTGTGAGGAGGCATGTGAACTAGTTGAGGTGGGTGATTTTGTCAGCTTCTGCACAATAAGACAAGTGTAAGTAAAGAATGGTTATAGTCAATATGTGAGTCATTTTTAGAGTGTTAGTAATTGCTATATAGTTGCTCCTCAAAGTCTATTCCATTATTTACTATTCTATTTAATGATGAGGGAAGTTTTTAAAATCCTATTTGCCCATGTGTAAAAAAGCTTTTTGTGGCAGTAATCTAGTTTGAGTCTTCATGTTCATAGAGTCATAGAAAGAGAGCATACATATGAAGATGTCTTATAGTAAATGGTATTGTTGCTTGAGGATAAGAAAGGTCTTAAGTTAGGGATGTTGATGAGTGGTGAGTTTAACACTCATTTGAACTCATCATTCGTGCTCATTACCCTGATTAGAATGACTAAATAAGACAGAATCTATGGATAGATGCACTAATATCTAATCTTTACAGGCATAAAGTTGAGGAGGCCAAAAGATGTGGATTGGAGTAGAAAATGATAAAAAGGGAGCAAGAAAGAATGCAGTTGAAGACCTGAACTAATCAGCCTCGGTTAGCATGATTGTGGTCCTCTATATGTGATCTGGATTAGTCGAGACGATCAAAACAACACGCTCACAGCACACAACCACAGCCGCGGACAGTCTTGCCGCGATCACTGTTATGTAGGAATAATCCCAAGGGCAGATCTGTAAAAGCACTTTGACACATCCCAAGCCATATTTAAGCTAAAACCCTTTCTTCTTTAAGAAGGCTTATCTCATAAGATATTTTGGAATTTAAGAATTAAAAACCTAATCTTGGGAAAGTGTGTAATTAACTTTGAAGGCTAAATTTCTTAGACTCTTTATGAAGAATGGATTCTTTGGATAATCCTTATGGTATATCTCTCTTTACTTTCTTCATGAGTAGTTAAGTAATTTAGTATTGGGATTATGTTGAACTAGAGTTTAATTGTGTGTGGGTATTATTATGCTTGCATGGATTTTAGCTGTTCAGTATGGATTCCACCATTTCTTGAGCTTACAGTTTGGAATTTGATGGGTATAAACCCCAAATATCCAAATGGGTTTGATGGGTGAAATCCCCAAACTCTAGAAACCCTTTATCATTCTCGAAAGAGAGATGAAAGAGAATATTAAGTAACCTATAACATCCTTAAAAGAGGGTTGTAGGGGGACAAAGCAATGATGGACAATTAAGCTTATGGTATACTACCTTTTGCAATCTTAGAAATAAGTGTATTAAGAGTGTAAATCATGTCAAGACCATCATCTAAGAAAAATGGATAATTGATTGAGGTTTTGGGTGATTGTGAATATATGTACACTTGTTAGGTACTCGAAAGAGCTAACGGGTGAAATCGTTGTGGTTTTGTTGAAAAATTTACCCCAATGAACTTTGACCTAACCTATCCTTCAATTAACAACTAAATTTCATAATGAACCAACATCAACCTACATGCATTTCCTCTTTGTATACATAATCCCAAGATTTCCCTCAAATATTGAATTCTAAGTAAAATTTTTACTTACCAAGTGCTTGTTAAAGTAGGTTGTGAAGAATTCCCAAGCAAATCCTAGAATTTTATTTCACATGTCAATTTTATTAGAATTTCGGGTAATCTTATAGTAATTTGAGCATCCATAGGGTTGGAAGTCTATAGTTCATTCCTCAAGATTTGACCCCAATTCAAATTGAGTTATTTGACAATGACTACCTTACCCCTAGTTGTGGGAGTTAGTTAAGCATTATCTAATACCCTACCTCTTCATCCAGTTCTGGTAGTAAATGAGTTTTCATAAGTCTATCTCTAGGATTTTCCTGATGTTTCTCTTAAAAGGTTAATAGATTTTAGAATAATCTTTCTTCCTAAGACATAATCGATCTCCATCTTGCATGTAGAATGGAATCAGCTGAGTTAAAATAGTTAATGGTAAAATGAAAAGATCATTTAAATTTAGGGTTTATCATTCCTATTGTTTCTCTATAGGGTGCTCCAGTCCTTTTTGTGCACAATAATTATGGCTCTCTAAGAATGTGCATTGATTACAACATATTGAACAAGGTCATAGTAAGAAATAAGTATCCAATTACTAGGATAATTTGACCAACTTTAGGGCACCACTTGTTTCATTAGTATTGATCTTAGGTTGGGTTACCATTCACTTAATGTTAAGAAATGTTACACCCCAAAGATAGCTTTCCAAACATAGTATGATTGCTATAAGTATCTTGTAATGTATTTTAGGCTAACCAACGCTCATGCTACTTTTATAAACCTCATGAGTAGGTTCTTAAATAGTATCTTGACATGTTTGTTTTTTTGTTCATAGATGACATTCCGATTAACTCCCATGGAGAGGATGCTAATGCTGACCATCTTAGAATTTTCCTTTAGACCCTCAGAGATAGATAACTATTTCATATAATTTTGTAAGTGTGAACTCTAGTTAAGGTCAATTTATTTTCTTGGTCATATCATTTCTAGTGAGGAGATACAGGTTGACTCATAAAAGATTAGGGTAGTCAAGATTTGTCCTAGACCAATAACATCACTAGATATCAAGAGTTTCTTCGGTTTAACTAGTTATTATAGGAGATTCATAGAGAGGTTTTCATGTGTTTCATTCCTATTGACTAGGATGACTAGAAAAAAGTTAAATTTCAAGAGTATGGGGCTTATGAAAAGAGATATTAGGAGTTGACAGTTCGACTTACTTTTGCTTCAATTTTGACCCTTCTATAGAGTACAAATGGTTTATTGGTGTATTGTGATGTATCTAGAGTTTGGACTTAGGTATATTATGATGTATAATGGTAAAATTATTTTCTACACTTCTTGGTAGCTTATGGTTAATAAGAAGAACTATCTGATCTTGAGTTTTCAACTGTAGTGTTTGCATAAAATATTAGCACCACTATCTCTAATGTGTACAAGTTAATGTATTTACTGATCATAAGAGATTGCAGTATGTATTACCTAAAAGTATTTGAATCATTGATAGATAAGATGGACTAAGCTCCTCAAAGATTATGATATAAGTGTGCTATACAATCTAGATAAGGCTAATGTAGTTACTGATGCTCTTAGTGGGCTATCTATAGGAAGTGTGGCTCATGTAGAGGAGGATAAGAAAGATCTTGTGATAGATATACCTAGACGTGCATATTTGTAAGTCCATCTCATACACTTTGAGGATGTTAGTATAGTAGTGAAAAATAGTTATGAGTCCTCATTGGTGATTAAGGTGAAAAAAAAGAAACATTATAATACCATATTGTTATTACTAAATGATGTAGTCTATAAGAAAGAAGTTGAAGTCTACTCTTGTGATCAAGATGGTATCCTTTAATACAAAGAAAGGTTTTTTTTGTGATGAATGTAAAAGGGTTGAGAAAACTATTTTTTCTAAGGCTTATACTTGTAGATACTAAAATCATCTTGACTCCATTAAGAAGAATCAGGGTTGAGGGATGTCTTTTGGTGGAGTGCTATGAAAAAGTACATTGTAGCTTTGTGGCAAAGTGTCTTAATTATTTGCAATTGAAGATTGAACATAAAAGGCCAAGCGATAAGGCAAAAATATTAGTTTTACTATATGGAAATTAGATATTAGAAATGTGAATCTAATTACAAGCTTTCCTTATATTCATTGCCAACATAATTCAATTTTAGGTTATAGTAGACATGGAGACTAAATCTGCTTATTTTTTAACATTCAATACTACAGATCCAATTGAGGATCATACTAAGTTATATATTCTTAAGTAAGTACGACTTCATGGGGTTCCCTTGTCATCATCTTAAATAGGGGTACTAAGTTTACATCTCAGTTTTAGATATTATTTTAAAAAGGCGTAAGCACCATAGTATACCTCAATATAACTTTTCATCTACAGACTGATGGTCTTGTAAAGCGCACTATTTAGACTCTCTAGGATATGTTGAGGGCATGTGTTATTAACTTTATAGGTAATTACGATGGTAATTTTTCTCTTGTTAAATTTGATTTAAATAATAATTATTAATTTAATATTCAAATGGCTTCATTTATAGCACTTTATAGGCAAAGATATAGCTTCTGGTTCGTATGAGGTAGGTGAGGATCCTTTGATAGGGCTAGACTTAGTCTATTAGGCCATGGACAAATTTATATTGATTACAGATCAATTAAAAATAACCCAAATCCTACATAAGTCATACTTAGATGTGAGGAAAAGATACTTAGAATTTCAAGTGCCGATTAGGTCTTCTTGAAAGTTTTACCTATGAAAATGTTATAAGTTTTGGTAAGGAAGGTAACCTTAGTCCTCATTACATAAGTCCTTACCAAATTTTGAGTAGGACTCAAAAGGTAGCATATGAGTTAGAGTTTTCTGTAGAGTTGGTATCACACCATCCTATGTTTCATGTGTATATGATTTAGAAGTGTAGTGGAGATATGTTGCTCGTTATTCCATTAGAGAATGTTGGTATTAAGGATAGCCTATTATATGATGAAATTTTAGCTGGGATTATGGATCATCAGATTTAAAAGTTAAGAATAAAAGAGGTAATATCAGTTAAGTTATTCCAAATAAATCAAGAATTTGTGGACACCACATGAGAGGCTAAAGAAGATATAAAGTCTAAGTAACCACACCTATTCGCTCCTCATAAAAGAAAAAATTGAAGTAATGATCTCTTTTTATTGAAATTCAGAGTGACTTTCATGTCTAAGGTTCTTATCTTGCACTTTTATGCTATGTTCATATCATTATTCTTTACTCTAGTCCTTACTAGGTGTGAACTGATTTAGTTTATGATTAGTAAGAAAAGTTTTATAGATAAATATAATGACCTAGCTCTTGGTGTTATGTGTAAAATAGTTATTTTTATATTATTTGACCATTTTATCCCTACCTATGGTTGTTTTATGGTATTTCTAGGGTTGGGGATGATTAGCATGATTCTCGATACATTTAAATATCATTTGTCCGAGACTGTGATTTTTGGTAGTTTAAAAGGTTTACAAATTAACTTCGATCTACATCTTTTGATCTATGTGTCAGATCACAAATCTGACTATGCCAACAGATTTGGAACGTCCACTTTAGGTTTGTAACATGGTTGGTATGGTTTTACATCTTTATATCTCATTTCAACCCTCAATTCAAAAAGTTGTGAAAATAGGTTTTGAGGGTCAATTTTATGATAACACCATTTTTAAAAAAAATTATTATCTCCATCGAGTCTAGAGCATCAAATTTGATCGGGTAGCATAGTTCTTTTGCATTTTTGGGGTTTCAGGTGAATCCCAAAGGGTCTGTAGAGACTTAGAATTTTCCAAGTCTCCACAACTAGTGCACAACCCAACTGGTACACCAGTTTGGCCACTTTAACGGCAAGCACTAAACTACCACTTAGTTGCTTTAACGGTTGGATATAAGTTGGGAAAGGACACTTTAGTGGCCCTTGTTTTCTTTAGAGTAGGTCACTAAAGCGACCCTTTTCCACTTTAGCAGTCTCTCATGCTAAGGGGGTATTGCTAAAGCCTTACTTGACTAATTTAGGGACGACCGCTAAAGCAACCACTTTACCACTTTAGCGGCACCTGGTACATTGGTATAAATAATTCTTTTCTCAATTGTTCTTCATTATTTTTTTGACTTTGATATTGGGGATTGAGTTTTTGGGAATTTTCTTCCATTTCTAAGTTTGGGTAAGCTCCAAATCCCTATTTCAATAACTTTTTTTCAATTTCATCTCTTAAATCTTGTTTAAACTTAGATTTAAAGATGAATTTGGGGATTTTGGCTTGGAAGGCTTAAATTAGATTTTTCTTTGATTTAAACCCCAATTTCAATCCACTTTCACTTGCGTTTTTGCCTATGAGTTCCTTTAATCTTAGGGAATATGTCTTTGGACAAAAATTCCAATTTTATGCTTTTTTTGAGAGGCTATGAGATATCTATAGGAAATTGTCCTTATCTTTTCTACAACGTGCAAATCTTTCTTATCTTGTGTTCAAAGTCATATTTCACTCTTTTTTGTGTAGATGAAGAGGACTAGATCCAATGAGGCTACAGATTCAGATCCATTATCTGATGAGAGATACTAGTCAAGAGGGTATGTTATGAGTTATGGTCAGTCTCAACATGGTTGACAGGAATGAGGGTCTACCCTATTAAGAGTTAGAACTAGGGGACTCTTCCCTATACCTTAGGTCGATCATGTCGAAATTATAGGGCCCACTCTAATTCTATGGAGTTCTTCAGCCCCAGTCTTAAAGGGGTTGTTAATTCGACTATTGACCCATTTAAGGGGTGCTCCTGTTAGTGCACTTGGTGTTCCTGCAGCTATGAGTATCGCACCTCCGACTACACTAGAGTCTGCTTATGGTATTTTTCCAATTTTGAGTATGCATCCTTTTATTGTACCAACATCTTCTTATGGTACTCCAAAGAGTTTGAGCGAGGTTCCTTCTTCAGTGCCTATATCTGAGAATAGTTTATTGAGATCTAGAGTTTAGCCTTCTTCTATGATGCCTCCTCAAATTGGTTCTCAGCTACTATATTTACTATGCCTTCTATTATTGCTAGTATAATTATATCTTCTAAGGATCAAAAGGTGTTTGTGATATTCATTTATTTGGGCCCTCCTAGGTTCAGTGGTGTTGTAGGTAAGGTTTTCTATGAGTTTTAATAGATTTTTGTGAGAAAAAGTTGCATAACCTTGGTTCTCTTGACCAACATGGGTAAGTTTGTGCCCTTCCGTCTGAGGGATCAAATGAGAGATGAGTTTTATTCCTTTGAGAAGGGCTTCATGACTATTGTGGACCATGTGTCACATTTCTATGCCTTGTCTAGATATTCTTATACTAGTATTGCCACCGATTCTGAGAAGATTTAGAAGTTTACGAAGGGGTCAAACGTCTCTCTTCATCTTAATAAGAATCAGATGGTAGTGTATGGGGAATCATTTCAGAGTATTCGGGATCATTCTAGATGACTGAGAATATTCTTCGAGCATCTTAGGGAGGCGCTAAGAAGGTGCACCGTTAGGGTGAGTTTAGAGGTCACATCTCTCGAGGTAGAGATTGGAGAGGCTTTTGTAGGTATTTTGGTAGACCAATGCATGCAGCCTTATAGAGTTAAGGTAGTTGGTATTTAGTTTTTGCAACTACAAACGATTGTCCTAGTTTAACCATACCTCCTTTTATTGATCCAGGACACAGATTTTCTCTGTGTGTAATGAGATCGGCCATTTAGACAACGACTATCCCATTGTGTATTAAGAGCTACTCCTATGTAGGCTGTGAAAGTTAGAGGTTCTACTAGGGGTGAAAGAGGCAGAGGTAGTGATGCCTGTGGTGGTGGTGGAGGGACTACCCATTTAGGTGGGTAACAGGGTTAGTTCTATGCTATACCCGCCAGGCCGAAGGTGGAGGTTTTTGATGTTGTCATTACATGTATTATACCTATTTGTTTTAGATCTGTATCTATGTTATTTGATCTGGGATTGACTTTTTCCTATGTGACTACATATTTTTCTTTAGGTTTTGATTCTGCCTGTGAACCACTTGATGTGCCTATTCGTGTATCTACCCTTATAAAAGACTTTTTGGTGGTAAATCAGGTGTACTAATTTTGTGTTGTAACTTTTGTTAGGCATGGACCTAGGTAGATCTGATCGTATTAGATATGGTAGATTTTGAAGTAATATTGGTTATGGATTTGTTAGATCCTTATCATGTTGTCCTAGATTGTTATGTTAAGTCTGTGACCTTAGCTTCATCGGGTATGCCAAGAATATCTTGGAAGGGTGTGCTTCATTTGGATCCAAAAAGAGTCATATCTTTTCTTCAGGCTCATCACTTGGTTAAGAGAGATATTTGTCTTATTTGGTTCATATTTGTGATGCTAATATTGCATTATCCCCTTCTTCTTATTTTATTCGTATTGTCCATGAGGTCATAGATGTTTTCCCTATGGATTTGCCTGGTATACCTCCCGATCGTTATATTGACTTTGCTATTGATGTTGAGTTATGCACCAAGCCAATTTCTTTTTATCCTTATAGGATAGCCTCAATAGATTTAACAGAATTGAAGGATCAGTTGCATGAGTTGTTGGATAAGGGATTTATCCAACCTAGTGTATCACCTTAGGGTGAACCTGTCTTGTTTGTGAAGAAAAAGGATGGGTCGATTCATATATATATATATTTATTATTGCCAGTTGAATAAAGTGATGGTTAAGAATAAGTATCCTCTTCCTTGTATTGATGATTTGTTTGATCAACTTCATCAGTGTTTTCAAAGATTGATTTAAGGTTTGGGTATCACCATTTGAGGATTAGATCTTTAGATTTTTTGAAGAAAACTTTTTTGGACTCAATACGATCATTATATGTTCTTAGTTATGTATTTTGGGTTGACCAATACCCCAGATGCATTCACAGAGTTGATGAATCGGGTATTTCGACCATATCTTGACTCCTTTGTTATTGTTTTTATAAATGATATCTTTGTTTATTCCAAGATTAAGCCCAATCATTAGGAGGATTGGGGGATTGTTCTTTAAAGATTGAGGGATTAGAAGTCATATGCTAAGTTTTCCAAGTATGAGTTTTAGTCGACGTCTATCTCTTTCTTAGTTCACATGGTGACCAAGAATTGTGTTATGGTCGATCCGGCCAAGATCACAATAGTTAATGATTGGGCTAGGCCTACCTCTCCTACCGAGATTTAGAGTTTTATTGGTTTATTGGGCTATTATCGATATTTTGTTATGGGTTTTTCCTCAATTAAAGCCTTGTTGACCTTGTTGACTCAGAAGAAGATTTTCTTTCAGTGGTACAATCCATGTGAGGCAAGCTTTCAAAAGTTCAAGGATTTGTTGACTTCAGCTCCTATCTTGACCTTTCCCAAAGAGGGCATGGGTTTTACCATTTTTTGTGATGCTTCTGATGTTGGATAAGGTTTTATGTTGATGGAGGAGGGTAAGGTAATTGCTTATGCTTCTCATCAGTTGAAGTCCCGTGAGAGGAATTACCCTACCCTTGATTTAGATTTGTGCACGGTTGGTTTTGCTTTGAAGTTATGGAGGAACTGCATATATGGAGTCCATTGTGAGATTTTCTCAGATCATTATTGACTGCAGTATCTCTTCATCATTAAAGATCTTAACATCAGGAAATGCCATTGGCTTAATTGCTTAAGGATTATAACTTGACTATTCTTTATCATCTGGGCAAGGCTAATGTGTTTGCGGATTTCTTAAGCTGGAAGTCAAATAGCATGGGTAGCCTGTTCATCTTTTGACTCTGGCGAGGCCTTTGGATTTGGAGTTTAAATACTTGGCTAGCTAGATAGTTAGGCTTGATGTTTCAACATTTCGGTATGTTTTGGCATTAATGGAGGCTAGGTCTTTCTTGATGGAGCAGATTTTGGCACATTAGTTTGATGATGATGGGTTGAGAGTGACTTAAGATAAGGTGTTAAGTTGTGAGATAAGGAATACTAACTTGTTCTAGATGGCGTTTTGAGAATTAGATACCAACTTTATGTGCCGAGAGTGGGTGATTAGATTAAATTGATTTTGGAAGAGCCTCATTGTTCAAGGTTTTCTATTCATCCAGGAGTGACTAAGATGTATTGTGATTTGAGGCAGCATTATAGGTGTGGTGGTATTAGGAAAGATGTGGAAAATTTTGTAGCTTATTACCTATATTGCCAGTAGGTGAAGGGAAAGCATTTGAGACCTAGTAGTTTGCTTCAGAGGTTACCTATTCTGAAATAAAGATGGGAATGGATCATTATTGTGATTGGGTCACCTCATACTTTATATGGTTTTGATAGTGTTTGGATCATCGTGTATTAGTTGAAAAAATCTTCTTATTTCATTCTAGTTTAGGTTCCTTTCAGTGCTGAGAGGTTAGCCCGTATCTCAATTCATGAGATACCTCGTCCTTAGGGGTTCCAGCGTCTATTATTTTACATCGAGGTTAAGTGTTCATATCCTATTTCTGGAAGACCTTTCCAGAGGACTGGGTACTCGAGTTGATCTTAGTACACCTTTTCACCCTAGACCAATGGTCCATTAGACAAGACTATTCAGGATTTGGAGGATATTCGCCACACTTGTGTCATGAACTTTTTTGGTTAGTGGAAGCTGCATCTAGATTTGGTAGAGTTTACATATAATAATATCTTTCCTTCTAGTATTGAGATAGCTCCTTTCGAGGCTTTGTATTGTAGGAGTTGTCACTCTCCAATTGGTTGGTTTGGTGTTTTTGTGATTAGACCTCGAGGTGCAGACTTTCTTTGTGAGTCTTTTTATAGACTTTGGGTCATTTAGGGTAGAATTCAAGCGACTCAGTGTAGGCAGAAATGCTATATGGATTAGAGACTTCATGCCTTGAGATTTAGTGTTGGGGATCGTGTTTTTCTTCGTATTTCACCTAAAAATAGTGTGATTAGGTTCGGAATAAGGGAAAGCTTAGCCCTAGGTATATTGGACCTTTTGAGATCTTTCAAACTATTGGGCATGTAGCCTATGAATTAGCTTTGCCTCTAGATCTAACAGTTATTCTTCAAGCTTTTCATGTTTCTATACTTCGACATTACATTCTAGATGAGTCTCATGTCGTTAGTTAGGATTTATTCAGTTAGATGAGCTACTATCTTTTTGTTGAGGAACATGTCTTTATTCTAGCCATAGATGTTAGACGATTGCATATGAGAGACATTACAGTGGTTAAGGTCCAGTGCAGACACCAACCTATAGATGAGTCTACTTGGGAGGTCGAGTTTGATATGTGTAGTAGTTACCCCTAGCTTTGCAGTGATTCAGGTATTTCTATTGCCTTTAGTTCGAGGAAGAACTAGACTTTTAGTGGTGGATTATGTAATGAGCTGACTCTTGGTGTTATGTATGAAATAGTTATTTTCTATGTGATTTAACCATTTTAGCCCTCCTTATAGTTGTTTCATGTTATTTCTGGGGTGTGGGGATGATTAGAATGGTTCTTGATGCATTTTGGTGTCATTTGTGCACGAGATTTTGCTTTTTGGGGGTTTTAAAAGCTTAGTAGTTTACTTTGGTCAACATCTTTTGATCTATGCATCGGATGGCAAAAACAAAACCGTGCCAACAAATCTGGAACATCAATTTCGGTTGGCATCATGGTTGGTGGGGTTTTATGACTTTTATATCTCATTTTGACCTTCCATTTGGAAAGTTTTGAAAATAGGTCTCGGGGGTTCAACTTTGCGAAAATAATACTTTTTCAAAAATCTATTATCGTCGTTGAGTGCAAAGCATCAAATTTGATAGGATATCATAGTTCATTTGCATTCTTAGGGTTTCAGGTGAATCTCGAGGGGTCCTTAGAGACTTGGAATTTTCAAAGTATCCACATATGATGCACTACCCAATTGATGGAGACGCTAAAGCTCCACTTTGCTTTAGCGGCCGGCGGCTACAAGGCGGGAAAGGATGCTTTAGCGGTCCTTGTCCGCTTTAGTGGTCCTTGTCCGCTTTAGTGGATGACACTAAAGAAATCCTCGTCCACTTTAGAGGACTGGCATGCTAAGCGGGTACCACTAAACCCGTACTTGACCGCTTTAGTAGCGACTACTAAAGTGGCTACTTGACCGCTTTAGCGGCACCTAGCACCTAGGTATAATTAATTCTTTTCTGAATTGTTCTTCACCTTTTTTGAGAATTGGAGTTTGGATATCAAGTTTTTGAGCAATTTGCTTCCATTTCTAAGTTTGGGTAAGCTCCAAATACCTATTTCAATTACTTTTCTTTGATTTTATCACTTGAATCTTTTTTAAACTCGTATTTAAATATGGAATTTGGGTATTTTTGCTTGGAAGGGCGAAATTACCATTTTCTTTGATTTAAACCTCAATTTCAACCCATTTTCAATTGTATTTTCTCCTATGAGTTCCTTTAATTTTGCGGAATATGTTTGTCAAAAATTCCAATTTTACCCCTCATTTTTAAAAATCCATTTCAGGGGTCCATTTTTACCTTTTATATGAAATTAGGCAATTGGCACAACCTGAACCAGGGCCTTGTCGTAATGGGCATCCCAAGTCCAATCGGGACTGGAGAACACCCCATTACCCAACCCAACCAACCTAGACATACCCTGAGTCTGATGAATTCCAAACATATAAAATGATAGTGTAATTGCATAATCCAAGACTCTGGGATAGGTCTATAACTGTTACTACCCAAACGAATACAATCATCCGATACCTAGCCGATAACTAATACCCACCAAACCATAATCAAAACCATAACCATATGAGTTCCATAATAATTATATATAATCCCAAAATAAAAGAGGATGGAGCAGTGAGAAATTTTGTGCTACAGTATCAGCCCCAACACCAATGCCAATACCAAGGCTGACACCAATACTGATCCCGCCCATACCAACCCATAGTAGTTTCACAAAAGCCTCTAACCAAAATAATACAAAAATTCAGTTGGGACATTCCCCCAACCATACCAAAACCAATACCCATATATAAACCAAAGTACGTGATAATGTCCATAACATTAAATGGAGCCTTGTGGAAATATAGAAGCTCACCAGTTCAATCCAATAGCAGATCCCGAAGTTCTATCGCTAAGCAGGAGGAGTAGAATGATCGGTTCCTGCAATGCATGGGGATACATCCACCCGAAGATGGGTTAGCAGGTGAACGCAAGCATGAACTCAAGATAAGGTTAAATAATTCAATTTAATAAAACCAATTAAACTATCCATATGCATACAAACCATAAATATATATATATATATAACTATGCCAGGAAAGTGAATTAGGTTTAACATGCATTTGAAACCATTAACCTGGGTATGTGTAGATTAAACATCCTTAACCACCCACGGGCTATATGGGTACAATGTATCCCTATGAACGGGCCTCGATGAGCATAGCCACATAAACCAGAGATACCATATGAGTAACGGATTCCCAACCCTTCACCCTACATGATACATACATATAGTGTACTTATAGGATTCTCATGTACCTCATAGAATCATATAAGGTCGCCATGACCTTCCCCTCATGTCGGTAAACATGAGTTTCAAGTGTTCATTCATTGGACTCCAACCTTCACGGTGAACTATCACACCCTGTCTTTGCTTAATTAAAACCATTTTCAACCAACCAAACCATTATTATTAACCGAGGCTATACATAGTTATATCGTCATACCAACTATAACTTACAAGAATTATCCTTAGCTAAACCTTTTTGAGATCAAGGCATTCCCATGTAACCATAGATCAAGTTAACTTGGTGGAGTCCCATGTACCCTATAATTGTTTATTACTGTATTAGTTTGGGTGATTCCTTGGTACCTAACAAGTATTGATTATTATGCTTGCGTGGGGGATTCCATTGTACCCCACAAGGATGTTTATTAAATCAAAACCGTTCCATTTTGACAAGTCCAAACCATTTAACCTTTTAGGGTTCCATTATCAAACCATACCATGTAATAGTTTCAATAAAAGTTCCATAATAGAGTAAAAGCATTATCATAGGCATTTTATCAAACATGTTAGGGGCATAGTGTTTCCAAAACTATAACCAACTACCATGTAACCATTCCCATGCAACCAATTATGCAAACCACCATTGAATCATGTAATAACATAATTAAAACATAGGAAAATCATAACCAAGAATTTATAATCAAACCCCAACACGTATTTGAAAACCCAAAACCATACAATAATCAAACCATGAAAACATTGTATAAAGCCATGCCTTTAGTTGGAACTAACAGTGAGGGAAGAGAACATGCCTTAAGTGAGAAGATAATGGAGAGAAATCACTAACACCATCCCCAAATTAATCCTTAAGATAAAACCCTAGCTTCTTTTGACCAAGAACTTTAGAGAGGATTAAAGAGTATTTTATAAGTGTTAATGAATAGAATAATAGGGCAAATTACCTCCAATGTGAGTTAAAAGTTGTGGGGCTTTATTAGGTTAAGTGGGAAATGTCCAGATTGCCCTCGCTTAAACTGCACCAAAATCCTGTCAGAGGGATACATCTATCAATACCAGTCGTATCCACTAGTACCCAAGGCTATCTCCCTTGAACCCACAAATGTTTGAGGGATGACTCGCCCCAAACCATGCCGTATCCATGTATACGACTCGTACTCATGATTCATACCCCTGGGAGAGTAAAATCTAAAGAGTATTGAATACTACCCACCACACGAGTCCATCGTATGACTCGTACCCTAGCTTATGGCTCATGGTGATCTACTCATTCTAAGATCCCACAAAATTCACTAAGTCTAAGACTAAGAGAAGTAACCAAACAATCTATATCCACTGATATTACTCATACCAAGCAAATCGTACCTATTCTAGTAATCCAACTAACCCACTAACTAACATTAGTCTGCATACGACTAGCCTATGCCAGTCGTATCCCATTGTATGAGTCATTTCCCCTAGTTGTATCCTGTCTAGAGACCAAAAATCTAGGAAATTTTCTAAGGTCTAGAAACCCTGTGTGTTATAGTCTACCCTACTAGGAACATTATTCCCCGAATGACAGATAAGGTAGGGTAAGAACAAGCATGATTCATTTGCATTATCAAACATCCTTCTAACCTTTAACCAAGTAAGAAAATAAAGATGCAAAGATATTAATCTTCCCTTTACTAAAGTTTGAAAATAAAATTATGTTGAAGATCACACACCTGTCGCACCAATCTCAGAAGCAGAAAAACGATGTGGATAATTAGACTTGATTTCCTCCTCCGTTTCCCATGTAGCCTTTTCCACTTTCTGGTTACAATAAAGAACCTTAACCGAGGCTACATCCTTGGTCTATAATCAGTGAACCTGCCTATCCAATATCTCTACTGGGACCTCTTCATAAGATTGAAAATTCGAGATACCCAATCCCTCCAAGGGATAAACCGAAGAAGGATCACCAATGCACTTCCTCAACATGGAAATATAGAATATCGGATGAACGAAGCTCAAGCTAGAAGGAAACTCCAGTTCATAAGCCACATTACCAACCCTCCGCTAGACTGCATAAAGACCTATAAATTACGGACTAAACTTCTCTTTTTTACCAAACCGCATTACTCCCTTCATGGGAGATACCTTTAGGAACCCTTTATCCCCAACCTAAAACTCCAAGTCTCTACGTTGTACATCCGTATAGAATTTTTGGTGACTTTGGGGAGCCTTAAGCCTATCCCGAATCATCTTCACCTTTTCCATAGCTTGATAAACTAAATACGAAGCAAACATATCCACCTCACCAAGCTTAAACCACCAAATTGGTGATATATACCTATACCATACAATGCCTCAAAAAGGGCCATAACAATGCTAGAATGATAACTGATGTTGTAAGAAAACTCTACCAAAGGTTGATGCTCAACCCAATTGCAATCATAATCAATCATGCATGCCTGAAGCATGTCTTCCAACATCTGAATAGTCTTTTTTTCTTGCCCAACCATTTGAGGATGAAAAGCATTACTCAGACTAACCTTAGTCCCTAATACTTTATGAAAAGACTTTCAGAATCGAGATGAAAACTATGTACCAAAATTAGAGATAATCGAAATAGGTATCCCATGCAACTTCACAATCTCCTGAAGATACAATTTTTCTTAATCCACTGCCAAAAAGGTAGTCCTCACTGGCAAGAAGTGAGCAGACTTCATCATCTAATCCACGATGACCCAAATCATATCAAATTGGTTGTGAGACCAAGCAAAACCGGTAACAAAATCCATATTTCTTACCTCTTATTCCATTTGTGCAAATCAATTTCTTAATACAACCCACCAGGCCTCATATGCTTAACTTTAACTTGTTGACACACTATGTATGTGGCTACAAAATCATCCATAACCATTTTCATACCATTCCACTAATATATTTACTTGAGATCATAATACATCTTTGTCGAGCTGGGATGTACAACATAGTGCGATTCATGTACCTCAGCCAAAACCATTTGTTATAAACAGTCAATAGCAGGAACACACAACCTCCCTTGGTAAAGTAAAGTATCATCGCTACTAATCTCAAATAGAATTACCTTTTGCACACCAACGTCACTCTTGATTTTCATTAAGATATGAACTAGAATTGCTTCTCCTTGATCTCTGCACCAAAAGATGACCTAACCACTTCCTTAACCATTACCCCACCATCCTTGGAGTCCAAGAGACAAACTCTAAAATTGGCCAAATGGTTAATATCCTTCACCAATTCCCACTTTTCTTTCAATACATGAGCCAAACTCCCCATGGACAACCTGCTAAGAGCATTAACAACAATGTTAGCTTTACTTGGGTGGTAGTAAAAACTCATATCATAGTCATTAAGAAGCTCCAGCCATTTTCTTTGCCTGAGATTTAGCTCATTTTGAGTGAACACATACTGTAGACTCTTATGATTGGAAAAGATGTCCACGTGCATTTCATATAAATAATGCCACCAGATTTTCAATGCAAAGACCACTACCAACAACTCTAAATCATGAGTAGGATAGTACCTATGATGCACCTTTAATTGCCTAAAAGTATAGGCAATTATCTTCCCATGATTCATCAAAACACAACCAAGTTCCACTTGAGACGCATCACAATAAACCACAAACCTTTTATATACCTTCGGGCAATGTCAAAACTAGAGCCATAGTAAACATATCCTTAAGCTTCTTGAAACTCCTTTCATATGCATTTGACCAAGAAAAATTGACCTTTTTCTGAGTCAATTTGGTCAAAGGAGCAGCTACCATCGAAAATCTTTCCACAAACCACCTATAATACCCAACCAAACCTAAGATGCTCCAAATTTCAGTTGAAGTCATAAGTCTAGGCCACTTTTAACCACCATAACCTTTTGAGGAACCACCGTGATCCCCTCACTAGAAATAATGTGACCAAGAAAAGTCACCATGTTAACCAAAATTTGCATTTAGAGAACTTGGCATACAACTATTATTCTTTTATTGTCTAAAACACCACACAAAGATGACTAGAATGATCCACCTCACTCTTAGAATACACAAGAATATCATCAATAAATATAATAACAAAAAGATCAAAGAACTTCCTAAATCCTTTTCATCGAATCCATAAACATCGTTGGGGCAATTGTCAAGCCAAATGACATCACGAAGAATTCAAAGTGCCTAAACAAAGTATAAAAAGCCATTTTAGGGACATCCACCTCCCTAATCTTGAGCTGATAATACCCAGGATGAAGATCTATTTGGGAAAAGAACTTGGTATCTTGCAACTGATCAAACAAATCATCAATCCTTAGAAGAGGATACTTGTTCTTGACAGTTACCTTTTTCAAATGCCGATAGTCAATGCATAACCGAAAGGAACCATCCATCTTGTGCATGAACAACACCGGTGCACCCCACGGGGATACACTAGGAAAAATAAACTCCTCATCTAGATGATCCTTAAGTTGCTTCTTAAATTCTCTCAACTCTGCCAGAGCCATTCTATAAGGAGGAATAGCTATTGGATGAGTGTCCTGAACTAAATCAATACCAAATTCAATTAACCAATCTGGAGAAACACTAGGAAGATTATCCTGAAAGACCTCAGGAAACTCACTTACCACTGGAACCAAATGAAAGGAAGGACCTTCCAAGTTAGAATCTTTAACCCAAACTAAGTGATAGAGACGTATATACAAGCTTTAAGATAAGAAATAAACCTCTCCTTAGGAGCTAGGGAACCACTCTCCCACTCTATAACCGGTTTACTAGGGAAACTAAAGACAACCTTACGAGTTTGATAATCTAAGGATGCATAACAAGAGTGTAACCAATCGATACCTAGAATAACATGAAAATCTACCATATCAACTTCAAAAAAATTTACCAAGGTCTGCTTGCTCCCAATAAATACCACACCCTAATAGACTCTCTTAGTAATAATTGAGTCACCTACTTGGGTAAAAATAGAAAAACGATCCAAAATAACCTTAGGATTAAAACCAAAACATATAGCCACATATAGGGTCATATAAGAAAGAGTAGATCCCAGATCAAGCAGACCAAACACGTCATGAAAAAAGAGTTGTAACATACCAGTAAAGACATAAGGTGATGCCTTAAATTCCTGCTAAGATGCAAGAGCATATAACCTGTTCTGTCCTATGCTGGTACCTGAAGTAGGAGCAGATGTAGAAGCCACACCACTAGGTGTAGGAGCAAAAGTTGAAGCAATTGGAGCTTTGACCGCCCTTAAATCACCTTTACCAACTAGAAAATTTTTAAGCATATGGATTAGCTTTCCACACTTAACACACTTATCCCTCTCTTCATCATAAAATCCTCAATAAAGATGACTGTAAAACTAACAAAGAGGGCATAAAGAAGCCGAGTGATCCCCACTCTCCCTTGATTGAGCACCTTGTGCCCTAAAATGATAACCACATTTTGGACGCTTGTCACTTGACTATTTTAGGTAAGGATCACTAGTAGAAGAAAATGATTTAAAACTCCCCACTGCTTTTTGGCCATTTGCCACCATACCTACCACCCTGCTACTGAGAACCACCTTACTTAGAGAACCTGTTCCTTATACCCTATGTTTTCCCATACTTTATCTTTTTCCTTTTTTCTTCCTCCAACTGCTAGATATGGAGAACAAACCATAAAATATCCATATCTTTAATCAGCAAAGCAGTCTTGCTTTCAAGGATCAATTCCTAAGATATCCCAGAAGTGAACTTTCTCATCCTCACTCTCATATTAGCCATAAAATCCAGAGCATACCTTAACAGCTAATAAAACTTCAAGGTATATTCGTTGACAGTTATCTTTCCCTATTTAAGATTCACAAATTCTTCCATTTTTACTTCCCTTAACTCTTAAGGAAAGAAATGATCCAAAAAATATTGGAAAAGGCCTCCCAAAAGGACAACTCCTCAACATCACCTTTGTCCCTATCGCACTCTTTGTATCATTGGTACTCAATATCCAAGAGCTGATAAGATACAATGTTTACCCCTTCCATATTCGTGTCTTCCATCACCCTATGGATTTTCTCTATTTCATCTAAGAAAGGATGAGGATCCTTCTCCACCTCTGCACCAGTAAGAGTACGTGGATTAATCTTAATAAACTGGCTAACCTTTATGGCCTTAGCAGATAAAACACCAGATGTATCCTACTTAGGTTGAGCAGTAATCAACTGAGCAATAATATGAATTGATTGGAAATATTTTGCATTAGCCACCTCACCATAAAAAGGACTAGTAGTAACTCGAGGAACTCCAGAACAATTAGGGATTCGACCCTAGGACCGAGTGTGAACTCCAGATATACGGCGTACCCCATCAATATCATCCTCAGATGGGACAAGAGAATTTCCTTGTGCTATAGATCCTAGAGGCATGATCTGAAAAACAAACAGACAAGGATTAAAGGAAATTCTAGGACTTAGACTGCAAGCTTAAAAATGGAATACCAAGAAAGTGAAACATTCCTTAATTTCTTATAGCCTCTCTCTTATGAGTGTGGTGCACTACACACCCCTAAAAAAGACTGTACTCAACATGGCTTTGTGGACTCCCAATTGACCATGAACCTAATACTATGATACCAACTTGACAAGATCTAAACCAGGGCCTTATCATAATGGGTATCCCAAGTCCAATCGGAACTAGAGGCAACCCCCGTTACCCGACTCAACCAACCTATGTATACCCTGAGTCGGCATGAATTCCAAACATATAACAAAATAGTTTTATTGCATAACCCAAGACTCTAGGATAGGACTATAACCATGACTACCCAAACGAGTCCAACTATTCAATAACCAATCGATAACCTATACCAACCAAACCATAATCCAAAATATAACCATATAAGTTCCATAATAATTATTATAATCCAAAATAAAAGAGGATGGAAAAGTGAGAAATTTCGTCCTATGGTATCAGCCCCAATACCAATGCCAATACCAAGGTTGACACGAATACCGATCCCATCCATACCAACCCATAGTAATTCGACAAAAGCCTCTGACTAAAAGAATATCAAAATCTAGTAGAGACATACCCCAACCATAGCCAAAACCAATATCAATAAATAAACCATAGTATGTGATAATTTACATAACATGAAATGGAGCTTTTTGAAAGGATGAAAGATCTCCACTTCAATCTAATAGCTAATCCTGAAGTCCAATCACTAAGTAGGAGAAGTAGAATGGCTGGTTCCTATATCATGTGTGATACAACCGCCTGAATATAGGTTAGCGGGTGAACACTGACATGAACTCATGATAATATAAAATAATTCCATTTAATAAAAC
This sequence comes from Capsicum annuum, assembly GCF_002878395.1. Taxonomy (NCBI): domain Eukaryota; kingdom Viridiplantae; phylum Streptophyta; class Magnoliopsida; order Solanales; family Solanaceae; genus Capsicum; species Capsicum annuum. Next base: position 76,903,687 of record NC_061114.1, read on the forward strand.
TAAGTAAACCATCCATATGCATATAAACCATATATATATATAACCATGCTAGGAAAGAGAATAGGGTTTAGCATGGATTTGAAACTATTAACCCGGGTATATATAGCTTACTCGTCTTTAACCACCCACGGGCTATATAGGTCTTGTGTAACCCCCTGAACGGGCCTCAATACATGTAGCCACACGAACCAGAGATACCATAAGAATAAGGGATTTCCAAGTACCCTTTACCCTCCATGGTACATATATACAATATACTTAGAGAATTCCCATGTACCTCGTTGTTTCATATAAGGTATTCATGACTTAACCCTCATGTCAAAAAATATCAATTTTCAGTGTTCATCCATTGGAATTCTACCTTCATGGTTAGCTATCACACATTGCCTTTATTGCCCAAATAAAATTATTTCCAACCAAACAAACCATTATTATTAACTGAGGCTATATATAGTGGTATCATCACACCAACTATAAATTTCAAGTATAGTCCTTAGCCAAAACTTTTTGAGATCAAGGGATTCCCATGTACCCATAGATCATGTTAACTTGGAAGAGTCCCATGTACCCCACAAGTGTTCCTTATCGTATTAGCTTGGGGGATTCGTTGGTAACCCGTAAGTATTGATTATTATGATTGCTTGGGGGATTCCATATGTACTCCACAAAGATGATTATTAAACCAAAATCATTCCATTTTGACCATTCCAAACTATTTAAACATTTAGTGTTTGATTATCAAACCACACCATGCAATAGTTTCAATAAAAATTCCATAATAGAGTAAAATAATATCATAGGCATTTTATCAAATATGTTAGAGGAATAGTGTTTCTAAAACCAAAACCAAACACCATATAATTATTCCAATGCAACCAATTATCCATAACCACTATTACAAAATGGAATAATATAATTAAAATATGGGAAAAACATAACCAAGAATTTATAACCAAAATTCCAACACATATTTGAAAACCCAAAACTATACAATAATCAAATCGTGAAAATATTATATAAAACCATGCCTTTAGTTGGAACTAACAATGATGGATGATAGCATGCCTTAAGTAAGAAGATAATAGAGAGAAATCACCAACACCAGACCCAAATTAATCCTTAATATAAAACCTAAGTTTCTTTGCCCAAGAACTTTAGAGAGGATTAGAGAGTGTTTTCAAAGTGTTAATGAATAGCATAATTGGGAAAATAACATCCCAAGTGAGTTAAAAGTCGTGGGGCCTTATTAGGTTAGGTAGAAAAATTTCCATATTGTCCTCAGTTAAACTACACCCAAATCCCATCAGAGGGATATGACTATCCATACCAGTCTTATCCTTCAATACGAGTGGTACCCACCGCTCGTACCCAAGTCCATATCCCTTGGATCCAATACTTTCTAAGGTACGACTCATATCAATCCATGTCATATCCATGTATACAACTAATACCCATAATTCGTATCCCTGGCAGAATAAAATTTAAAGAAAATTGAACACTGTCCACCATACGAGTCCATGGTACAACTCATACGCTATCTTACGGCTCATGGTGAGCCTTGTACTCAGATCCAACTTAAGTCTCTTATTATAAGACTAAGTAAAGTAACAAAATAATCCATATCCACCAATACGAGTTATACCAAAAAAACCGCACCCATTCTAGTAACCCAACTAACCCACCAACTAACACTAGTCAGCATACAACAAACCCATACAAGTTGTATCCCAGTGTATGAGTGTTTCCCCTAGTTGTATCCTATTCAGAGACTAGAAATCTAGGAAATTTTCTAAGGGCTAGAAATCCAGAGTGTTATATAAATCTAGGGATCGTTGTCTTCTTTTAATGTGTAGATTCTATATTTATGTGCTTTTGTTGATTTTGGGTTTATTTTTAAGGGGAAGGCTCCAAATTAAAGAATTTTGGGATCAATTTTGAATGTTTGAGTTGAGTTATGTCTTAACATCCTTCACACTGGGTGGGGTATTTAATAATATTATGAGAGCATCCTTTGGGTATGGGGTTGTATCATGGAAAATATGAGTGAGCGATTTATGTGCATGTGCAGGGAAAAGGGGCTATATGAATAATATTTGGTGGTTTGTGTCATTATTTTCTATGTGTGACTGTGTGGAGTCCTATATATTGTAGCTTTGTATTTGATATATTTATGTTTAGTTGCAATTTTAGGTGGGAAAAAGTCTAGATTTTTGGATTTATATAGTATTAATGAATTTTTTTTGCATGTTTTACTTGATGGTTTTTTGGATTATATTGGATCACGGATGGTTGGTTGATCTGAGTGGATTTTTTGCTCACACAACTTTAATATTAGTTGTACTTTTGATAGTCTTATCTTAGTTGGTTGTGAGCATTTCATCTTTGTATCGTACTCATTCATGAGATATTGATACAACCTTGGAAATATTGGAAAAATGATGTGTGAGCTGATGCTAACATATTTGAGGCTTTTAACTAAAAATAATTGCAACGTCTTAAGCAATTTTTGTCATTTTTGAGTGTTTGATCTTTGATTTTGTAGTAGAAGATAAGATGCTAGAGAACCAACAAAGATGGAAGCAAAAGAGTTAAAATCTAAAGTAAAAAGAAGAGAAGTATGGCTGATAACATTCTTGATAAGTCATCAGCCCTGTGATAAGTTATCATCTTCATCATCAGCCTTAGATAGAGAATGGACCTCAGCTGAAAGTTGTGACGATATTTCATAATAAGCCATCAGGGAGTTGATAGGTCATTAAAATTATCGTCAGTCTAAGGCAGAACATAGGAGATGAGGTAGATAAGTGATGACATTCGTGATAAGTCATCAAAGATTTGATAGGCCACCACAGTTTGTCATCAGCCTAAGGCAGCGACTGTCAAAATAAAAAAGGAGCTGACGACATTTGTGATAAGTTGTCAACCTCCTGATAAGGCGTCATGAATGGCGTCACCTGTCCGAGAAATTGTTGCACTCTATGATTTTGTTTCCATAATTAGGGTGAACTATTTAAGGCATTGTTTAGGATTTTCTAAGGAGTTCGGAACATCTTTTGGAGACACATATTTTGTTACTTTTCTCTCTAGTTTTTTGGATTGAAAAATAATTAACTTTGAAGATATTTCTATCAATACTTTGGGGATTCCTATTGTGATCTAATCTGAGAATCACTAGTTATTATTCATCTTGTGGTAAGTTTATCTTTCAACTTATGAATTCATCTAGTTGTTCCTATTATTACATCATGAGTGGCTAAACCCCTCTAACCCAAATTATGGGATCTATGGGTTAAGTTTTGGTAATATGCTAAGTATTTAAGATTCAAAAGGTAATAGGACTCCTTGATAATTCCAAGATTTTAATCGTTGTCTATTGGTTGGTAACAATAGATAGCACCTACTTTGATTTTCTTGAGATAAGAAATCAAATACAGTAGAAAGTGAATTATTGACAGGGACTTGGAAGAACTAAAAACTTTTATTTAATAATTGACGTTGTAACAAGGTTGATTAACCCGGGGTAAAGCCTGATCAGTGAATATAAAAACCCTAAGTCCGAGAGGATTAGGTAATTAAATGCTTAAGTAGGTCGAGAGATATTTAGGCATAACTTCGATAAAGATAATCTGTTGTCCTATTTACTATGAGAATCTTGATTCACTATTAGCATCTGTCAAGTACCAAAACACATACTGAACATAATTCTGGTTTTCTATAAACTCTTGATTAGAAACACTGAAGCTAAAGTGACCAACAATTATTTGTTAAACTCAAAACCCCCCATTTCAAGAAACATCCAACTATCAGTTGATTAACTTGCAAATGACTTAAGTTCATACCATATTCCCTGTGGGATTGGACCCCAACCTATTTGGGTTATATATTAACAACGATCTCTTACATTCTCATTAGAGAGGTGTAGTTTGAGCATTATCGAAATACTAGAAGCACTAGCTTTTTGAAATAGAAAATGTGACATCTTTAAAAACCCTCTATCGATGTATCTGCCAAAGAGGAGATATGGATATTGGAATTATATATTTGTTGTGTATAAGTTGACTAAACCCCCATAGGTCCTATCTCAAGATCAAAACTCGATAGGTGTATAAAGAGGTTGTGTGACGACGCCATGCATTTATATTATTATCGTCATCATCATTATCTTTATTGCATGTCATACATTATGCTTATTCTTTGATTGTATCTCTGTTCTTGACTTGATACCTGGCTGTTTGTTCTATCTTCTTATACTTATGTTTGATATATGTTTATTTTTTCTTCTTTCCCCTACCCTTATATGTTATATGTTTGCATAGGAGAATTATTAGTGGAGATGGTGTGAGCTACCATTTGGGATATTTTATTATTACAAGTGATGTGTCCATAATTTGTATTTATATGTTTCATTTTCTAATGTATTCAGTCGTCCTATGATACTTAGTGAGTATAAGTTGACCGTACTCATCCCTACCACATACTTTTGGTGCAGATCCAAGTATTAGTGTATCGTATGAATAGCTGACTCAGGCGACATTTGGATTATTTGAGGTAGTGGATGACCTATAATTTAGGAGTTCACCTACTACCTCTTCCTTTCTATTTTCATGTCTTACTTAATATTCTAAGGTAGATTTTTTATCCTTTTTAGACTATCATTGTATCTTTTTACATTTTGAGCTATATTAAGTAGTTCTTACACTTTGAGACAAGGTTTTGGGATTTGGTTTGGTATCTTGATTATGTTTCAAACTTTACTATATATATGTGGTTCGGCTCCACTCTAAGGGTCTCGTCTTGGGTTTTGGTATTGATTTCCCTTATTATATCAGATTGTGTGATAAGCTTACTTGTCAAGGCCTACCGTAAAAAGTGTCATGATGACCCTTGCTTTTTGGGTCGTGACATTAAACCATTAGTATTCCCATTCATTATGGCCTTATAACGTTAACTTTCTTTCAAGGATAAATGATCCCAATGGGGTATTTTTAATATCTTGAAATTTCGTACATATTTATAATAGCCTTTTGATACTTTGGAATTTTAAAAATTGTTTAGGTTGAGTTTTGGGTCATATAAGGATGCTATAGACTGATAGATAGGGTCATAGGCAATGCATTTGAGTTGTTTCGTTGGGCTTCATGTTGTAGAGTACATGTTGACAAGCCACTAGTTAGCCTATGCGACGGAGGTGCTGTACACAGGGCACTCCTCTGCTTTGGGGAGTGCAGTGCATACCCCCTTCTTAGGCATAAATATTGTTTCCTTCTTTTAAAATCAACAACAATCTAGTCATTCCAACCTTATTTAAATTTTCCAAACCCATTTTATGTCCCCAAAGTCATCCTAAATACATAGAATAGCTCCCAAATACCTCATTATCCTCCTCCAAAAATTTAAGAACTCATGAAAAAATAGTTTTTCAATTGTTATGCTCTAAAGGATCCAAGTTCAAATTTTCTCCTAGATTCTTATATTATTAGGTTTGTAGGACTTCAAAGAGGATTTCCTTTCATCCACATATACAGAACTCTATCAATTTCATTATTTTATGTTTATGGATAGGGTTTCCAACCTCCCTTTATTTAAGCATATTTTCATGATATTCTTGATGTAGATATTTATAATTATGGTTTTTATGGACATTGTATTTGTTGTTATTCTTAGAAAAGTTTTCGTTGTTTTTTTTATTCTTGACATGATTTTGTATATGGTACTTAAAGCTCGTGTTTTAATGTATGAAATTTTGAGCCTTTATGAGCGTATGAACATTCAAGAAGATGCAATAATATATACAAAGGAAAAGTTAATGATTGTTTTGAAATACGAATTTAGTAAAGATTTAAACCTTAAAAATAGATAGACAGTGATTTAAATCTTTTAGTGAGAATATGATTTTATGAATTGTATTAGGAGGATTATTTAGTATCTAGAGACTATGGGTTTAGAAAACCAAATCCCATAACTACGCATAACCATAGGATTATATTTTCATTGAAATATCGGTTGACATTTTGTATAAAAGGCTCAATTAGAGGACACATAGATAAATAGGTCATATGCCCAAAAAGGTATTGGGAAGCCCTCCTAACTATATTAGACATTGGACATGATAAGCTTATGTGATGTTTGTCAATTATACGAATTCCCCACCTAAAAGACTTTACATTATTTTTATAGTTTACTTGATATGATCACTATATGGTTTAGGTAGTTTAATTCAAGATATGTATGTTTTAGAAATATATACTTATAGTTTATAACTACATTTCCTCTCATTTTGATATTTTTTACTATGTGTCCTATTTTGCACCTTTCCTCAATTTATGATATATATATATATATATATATATATATATATGATTTCAATATTTAGTTTAATTCATGAATACAAAGTACCTTCCCTGTATTGACCACATACAACTTCTGCACTATATATTCATGGATGTAGTTATAGGCAATTGTCTCAAGCTCATAGTTATATAATGGTTATTCTTGTCTTAGCAGTTCGTGAGTCCTCCACATTTGGGGACATAACTTAATTATTGTTTTCTTATTTATTTTATACTTGATTTATAGAAGCTAGGGACATCGTCCCGACATATTATTTTATTTAGTATAGAGGCTTTCAGACATTAGTATTTGTTATGATAAATCTTATTTCATTTGAAATTATAATATAATTAAGATGTTTAATTAAAAAATCCGCTTTATTATCTCATGACATGTTTAGATATTTTATGCCAGTGGCTTACTTGGGTATGTTAGTAGCTTTATTTAATTGAAAACATAAATTTTGAACTCCTCTAAAGGGTTATTGATTTCTTTTCCTCATCCCCAAACTTCAAAATGCACAAATAGAACTTTAGGCAAGGTTCATAATCAAATCTCCATCCAAGCTCTTCTTATTCTCCAAGGTATGAAAGATTGTCCTAAGTCATGTATTTATATAAAAAATATCATTCTTCTAATGTATGGATAAGTTCATTTTATAATGTAGGGTTATGGTAAGATACCTTACAAATCTACTGCTTTTTTTAGTCCTCAAAGTAGACTTCATAAAACTCATTACTCGTGTTCTTATCTTATGATTAACTTAGAATATGGGTTTCCATGGTTCATTATTGATGAAATTGTGAAATTACAAACTTTATGTAGTTTATGATATACCATAAAACTTAAAGAGCCTAAAATTCTTTTGGAATGTAATGAATTCAATGATAATTATGTCTCTTTTCAATAACACTAATACATAGATTTTCCTTTTTATATGAACCCTCTAACTATTGTTTCAAGTTAGGTTTTTTAACATGAATCATGAATTCTCCTAGTGTTATAACTTTTCCTAATAACATAAACTTCCCTAATTTTTCATAAGTCCCTCTATGCTACGAATAGTTGAACGTATAGCTATAGTATGATGGTACAATTTTCTATGAATCTCATGCAAAGTTAATAGATAGTACATAGTATGAACATGAACCAAATAAGGTTAGCTTATGATCTTGATACAAATTAGCTAAGTTATGAACTAGTAAAAGGGACAAATTGACAAAATATAAGCTTAGATGGATAAAATAGGTAACAAAAAATGTGTAAGTCGTGAGAGGCTCATTACTTGAAATTATGTTTTATGATGTAGATATGCATCATTTTGTAAATTAAGATGACTTTTCATGTCTCCATCAATAGGAATTATTTTTCATGCTTTTCACGTGCTATTATATATAGAACATACCAATCCATGTAGCAAACATAGTCTAGAGCCTAATGAATTGAATTTTGATTAGACCCACATAGTCCATGGTGTATATATTTTTTCATCCTTGTTATACCATCTATTGTATTTCAAATTTATTCTTATTATGATTGTTATGCTCACATTTTAATGATTGAAAATCTTCATAACTGGAACCTTGTCCATACCCACCTTGTGTGATTTATGTTTCAGTAATTGCCTAACTTAGTCGAAGGACCTATTTTGCATTTGCAATTGTAGGCTTTTCCAGTTTCATAGTTGCATACTTTTATCTTATGTACCAGCTATCCATTGCTCTCTGGACAGTGTCAGCATATTCGTGGGATGAATTAGGGTCTTTGGCAAAATCCACTAATGAGGAAGCTTTTCTCCCAATGCTCATTATATATATGCATCATCACTGAAGAGAAAATCTTACGGTGTTGCACAAGTCTGAAAAGAATTTTCTTTAACAAAGGCTGCACCAGATATTGCATGACTCAATAATTTATTAACACCTTGCTCATAGTGATTTATGTTTTTATTTCTAGGATTATTGAGATTTTTTCTTGGTACTAAAATTATAAGCTCATATCTCATTCTCGAGATTTCAGTGAGTATCTTGTTTTGATACGAATCTTGATACAAAGATGAAATTACCTAAGAAAATAAAAGAAAACCAGTGAAAGAAAGTAAAGATAGATAAATTGATATAAGATAATACACAGAAATAAGAACCAATGAGAGTATCAAACTCGAAGACCCCTAAATCTTATAGAATCAAACACCAATTTCTTACGTGGACCAAGAGAAAATCAATACCCTTAAAACCCCCATTTCTAAGAAAACATTCAACCTTAGTTTCAGCAACACTCTTTCGAGACCAAAGTTCATTCAATATCAAAGATAAGCTAAGGAAGAAAAATAACCTATTCTATCTATTTATAGTTGTAGGCTAAACTATTATAATAGGCCTAAAACTGGCCCATAAAACAAGTGGAATAAAATAGAAACAAGCCCAACACGCAAGGGCCTATATGTCTTTATGGGACGAACCATATGTGTCATCTTGGTCCTTCAGAATCATTCTTCATCACTTGGAATCCATTCGTAGGCATTAAAGAAAGACCCTAAGCAACCTTCCATACATGGAATTTCTCTATGGTGTGCTCAAAATGGGTCCTCAAGGTGACCAAGGCTTCAGTCTTTATGTGTTGGACTTGAATGATGTCATCAAAAGCTATGATGGCCACTGGGATCGTATCATCCTCCCTTTCTTAAAAAGGATTCTACCTCAAATACAAACATTGTAGGGAAAAACAAAGGACAAAGAAGCACAACATCTTCATGGCACGACGGTTAAGGTTAGTACAATAAATAACATCATCATCCCAAGGTGGTACACACTTGAAATAAAACCATGAATCCTTTGTGTTAATCATGAAAATCTTAGTACAAATGTCACAAAGGGAGTGGATATGACAATCACCAAGAGATAACAAAGCTACAAAGGTCATAATGGCATCAACAATCTCCAAAGGTAAGAAGACCTTCCTCTTAAGAGCCATAAGTCACAATTGTTTTATCATCTCTTTAGTAGACCACACCAAGAGTGGTGGTACCAATGGTTCATACATCCAAAAAGGTTTTATGGGCTAAATTACATGATTAATCCTTGAAGCAATATTACTCACCCAAGTGGAACTTCCAAGAAACTTCCTACCTTCAAATAAAGTAAATCCAAGGCTAGCATGGACATCATCACAAGAAAAAAGGTCGTATAGAAAGAAATTGAACATGAAAGTCTCTTGCAAGGTGCTATTATCAAAAGGTATGCCATTGTCCACAAGAGTTTTAGCTCACAATGTACTCAAGGATGGATCAAATCTTTTAGGCACACCATGATTCTTCCTTTTAGGCAATTCATGCCAATAAATGATGTATACTCAACAAGATTATGAATATCATCATATGCATAAAGGTAATGGATAAAGGTACTAAAGAAACTATTCTCATCAAAGATGTATTCATAAGTAGGAACACACAAAGAGAGAAAGAGACATTACAAGAACATAGGACCTCTCCTCTTTAAAAAACTCCCCAAGGAAAGGCATTCCATCAAGGGAGCCATGCCATTAGGGAGAATGTAGAAACTACTAAGCATCAAACCAATCGAAGACAAGTAGTTTTCCCAGGAACATTGTTTCTCTTCACTAATGATGTTAAGCATGCTCCCAAGAGTCCCATAAGATACTTCAAATTGTCCAAACCTTTGAAGGTGACAAGAAGCCATTAACATCCTTGGACTCTTTCATAAACAAGAATTCAACTTGGCATCCACAAGTTTTGGTCCATACAACTTAGGAACATGTGTGTAAAATATGGATGCAAGTACATAAGAATACCCCAATTAGGCAATGACACATTTTTCCTAGGGTCTTCAATAATTAAACCACCTTTAAGAAAGGGGTCTCTCATCATAACTAAGTAACAAAGATGGGTATCATATGACTGGAATTTATGTAAAGTATTTTCAAGAGGGAATTCTCTCATTGACCTACAAGTAGCGATACCTTGATCAAGAATGGAAACGCTAAAAGGTGAACTCTCTTAGAGATTTTTATTACTCCCCTTATTTAATGAACACTTAAAATTGTTGGAAATTCCCCTCATGTACAACTTGGGTCTATCAAGTGGACTGTAAATCCCCAAGAAAGACTTTCGATCTTAGGAAAGGATACCAACATTCACAATCAAACCTTTCTTGTTATCTTGACCAAGTGTCAAGTTGGATGTGTTGAAATTTCCACATCCTAATAGGTCGCCGGGGTCAAATTGGAGAAGTAAACAAGGAAATGGCCTAAGGCTATAATCTCTTTCCCCTGTGGAGTCATCCCAAAAATTAAGCATACTCTCTATACTACCATTAGCAATATTATGAGAAAAAAGAGGGTAGAGAAAAGTGTCACACAAGTCAACTTCAACTATGGTGTCCTCATGCATGTACCCACTAATGGTTTCAAAATTATTTCCATGAGTATGCTCAACATAGGAAATACACAAGGAAGAAGTAGTTGGAATTTCTAAACAAACACCACCTTCTCTTTGAAAGGAGCAATTCTTGAGTAGATAAAAACCACCATTAACATTAAAGGGATCATAATTCAAGTTGTCATATGGGTCAAGTAATTCATCCCCATATTTAACAAGAAAGGGTGGGGTTTTATACAAGGATCACAATAAAAATCATTTTGCAAAGAACAATCACTAATTGGGTTTCTTATATATTCAAGCAAGTCAAAGTCATCATAACCCAATTGATTATTCTTTTCCAAAAGTAAGAGATCTCTATCAAGAATGTGATAGTTAGCATAGTCTTCACTTAATCCTATATTCTTAATGGATTTCAAGAAATAGGATGACATGTGAGTCTTAGGTATATCACCTTTCCTTTTATACACAATATCTTGCACTTGGTGTCATGCAAGGAGCGATTTTGCTATTTTCACACAAGATATATTAATTTGAGAGAGGTTTAATATTAAAAGGTAAGGAGTTTAACATATAAGTTCACTCTAACAAAAACATATGTTATGCTTCACAATATTTCCATCTGTATGATATCTTTGAGCTAAACTATCATTAAGGCCTTCATCACATTGTATGCTCAAAGAATCATCTCCATTCTCATGATAAACTCTATCAACATTATCACTAACTTCAGACTCATCAATCACACCATACATATGCTCAAGTAGTGGACTATATTCATGAGTTATTTGATCATTAGACACACCTTCACTAGTTGTTGGCAATTCACATTCCAACATAGACTCACCATGGATTTTACAAGGGTCAATTAGTGTGCGAATACTCTCATCACTTGGAAATTATACCTTGTTAAAGTTGTAAGTTCTAGCACTAGGTAGAAACAAATCTTTTTTACAAGAAAAATTAATTTTGTTATCTATAGTATCAACTAGTGATTGCATACTTACAACAAGAATTTGATCTTCTTAAAACCTAGTAATACTAAAAGAATCATAAAGGGAATACTCATGGAATTCTTTTCCAGGAAAACCACTAACTATATCCACTTGACAACTACTACCCACATCATAACATTCTAAGTTTATAGGGGTGTAGGAGATAGCAGTATTACCATATAGCATACATGAGGTACGGTCTTCACCTTGGTGTGTTTCATGGGAGCTCATTTTGTCCTTTGGGAAGCTCTCATCACAAGGGATTTTTTTGGACTTCTCCCTTGAATTATCTATTCATCACTCTTCCTAAAATTGAAATTCTTAGCCAAGATCTCCATTAGATAATCAAGTATGTGTTCGTAAGGGACTCTCCTTTGATTCTCTTTGGAAACATATACTCTTGTACATACATAAAAGAAGATTTGATACTAGGTAAAATGCTAGGATCAATATGAGTGAGCAACAATGAGTTAGTATTGTCAATTCCCACAATTAAGTGTTCCTTGTCCATACCTTTCAACCAACCACTTGTCTCATTATTCTTAGTCAATTCTAGTTGTTCTTGAGCCATACTATTTTTTCCATGTTCAAGAGTTAGTTCTCTTTCCCTCTTCTTAACTTTTTTTTACTACTTCCCTACCATATTCCTCTAAATTGATGAGGGAATCGGATTTGGTAAAGGTTGAGGCATTTGGTTAAGTGGAGCTTGGAATGGAGGAATTGGTTTTCATGTAAATTGGGGAATTTGGTTTCTAAGTTCTTTTAGTTTGATTTGATTGGATTGAGGATGAAGTGGTCTAGTGGGGTTTCAACTTTAAGGATAAGGGGTAGTTTGGGTGGTGATATTTCATGGAGGTCTTGGTGGGTTAAGCATTTGGTGGAATATTTCTGGGGTAATGGGAGTGGAAGTGTTTTGAGCATGTCCACCTTGAGAAATATGGTAGTTTTGAGGAGTGGAGGGACGGGAGTTCTTTTTCCTTTCTATGCGGTCCAACCTACTTCTCATGGTAGACACACTAGTCTGTAGTCTTTTGATGCTATGGTTGAGGGCTTTAATAGTGTCCAAGATAGTATTAGTTTTTCCATGGTACCTAAGATAAAGACACCTACAAAATAGCAAACACATTATTTTAAAAAGAAGGTATCCTCACAACTCTACATACCTTGTTTGCCTCACACTTGGATTCACAAGTGTTAAATGTTGGCTTATAATCTATGAGAAGTGGAGGGATGATATTTACTCTTTCCCAAAATGGATTTTTATTTGAGTGACTGAAAGAAATCTCGAACGGAGTTAGCCAAGAATCAACAATGAATCAAAAATGAGCAAAGGCATACAAAGAAAGATGACACGAAATAAAATCTATTCAACAACTAATTCACAACTAAGTAGGTGATTAATAATTTTTAATTAGCATTAGAATCAAGAAAGAAATCAAAGAATCAAAGAAAAGAAATTTAGAATCTAAATTTTAGCTTTAAGGTAATTTGGACAATTAATGATGTGGCTGCCTCAAATTTTTACGTTGAATGTGGTCGAAAATTTTGGAGATTTCTTGTTTCCAATTTGAATTTCAATCAATCTTCAACTTAGAGGTGCTATAATTGGTTTTGGGAGGGAAAAATACAAGAATTGGTGCCTTTCAATTGATCCTTCAAAGTCAAGAGAGTTTGAATTTTCTTGTGGTCCCCCCTCTTGTACTTTTCTTTGTCTTCGTCTTTGAGAATATTCTCTTTTTGATGTTTTTTGTTTCTTTCTTTATTTGAAATACTTGGAATATACTTGAAGTATTTTTTGAGACAAACAAGTTCCACACCTTTTCTCACCTCCTTATTAAAGAACTGCTTTTTGAATGTTCTTCAACAATATATGAAAATAACACCAAGAACATTCAAACTTGAACCATAATAAAATGAACTCAATTGATGACATTTGATTCCCCATGATCATGTTGCAGTCCCAATCACAACCAACATATTTTTAAATCCAAACCCTCGACAACAACCTTCCAAATCTGAGATCCCACCTTCAAGTTTTTTCAACTCAAGCTCAATAATGGTGGATGACTTAAATCAACCCAAAAATAGCTCAAATTCATGATCTAGACTCTATTAGTGTTATGGAAAAAGCATCTAAAACTAAAAACACACAAAATACACAAAAAATCCAAGACCTAAAATCTTAGCCTAGGGAAAAAATGGAAATAGGTCTTTCTTGTGATTTTTGGTTTTGATACTTCTTTATTTTTGGATTTTCAAGTTAAAAAATTTAAGGTTGACTTCCTAGGAATGAAATCAATCTCAGCTCTGATACCAAATGATACAGATCTAGATACGAGGATGGAAATTACCTTAGAAAACAAAGGAAAACTGATCCAAGAAAGTAAAGATAGATAAATTAACATAAGAGACTACGATGAAGTAAGAACCAATGATTGGATCAAATTTGAAGACCCCTATATCTTATAGAGTCAAACACCAATTACTTATGTCGACCAATAGGGAATCAATACCCTCAAAACCTTCATTTCTAAGAAAATATTCAACCCTAGTTTCACCAACACAGTTTCAAGAGCAAAGTTCATTGAATATAAAAAATAAGCTAAGGAAGAAAAATGACCTAGGTTATTTATTTATAGTCTTAGGCTAAACTATTACAATGGTCCCAAAAGTGGCCATATACCAAGTGGAATAAAATAGAAACAAACCCAACACGCAAGGTCCCATATGTCTTAGTGGGATGGACCATGTATGTCATATTTGGCCTGCATAATCATTCTTCATTACTTGGAATCCGTTGGTAGGTATCAAAGCATGCCCCTAAGAAACCTTCCACACATGGAATTTCTCTATGTTGTGCTCATAATGGGTCCTTAAGGTGACCAAGGTTTGAGTCTTGATGTGTTGGCCTCGAATAATGTCATCAAAACTATGATGACCATTTAGCTCATATCATGGTTAGGTTTATTTGTTCAGGTTTGAGTTGTTTTGTAACTAGAGGTATCTAATGGAGAGCTCACAGTAGAGGTATTGTGTGGGTGTTCTGGAATTATGTTATTAAGTGTTCATTAGAATTAAGAGGTTAATTGATATATTTTAATCATTTAAGGTTGCTCAGAGTTTTAGCTAAGGTTGTTGGTGAAATCCTACATGGGATAGTTCTGGTTTTACTCCTTTGAGAAAAGAGGTTTTCATGTCATCCCTTTTCATTTACTTTACTCTTGCTTTTATTGTGTTCTTGACTATTCGTCCATATCCTCATAGAGGGACAGGGTACCAATTTAGGTCTTAGTAAAAATGGTGGATTCTTATAAAGCATCAATTATTATAAGATTTATTATTTCTATAAGATTAACACCTAGGAAGGATCCTTTTAAAGGTGGTATATCCACCCATTCTCGAGCAAGGATAATTGATTACTCGATCCTAGGTTCAATGGGCTATTCTATAATTGGTGAAAGACTAAAATGTATGATTTCATCATGGATGAAGATAGTGAGTTATGGGATGTTACTCTATAAAGTTCCTTATGTAAAAATGAAAGTAGTTAAATATATAGATACCTTTCAACCTGTCCCTACTGGTACGATGGATTATATTGAAGTAGGTCAAAAGAAGATTAAGAAGAATTACAAAGAAAAGAAAATTCTTGCTTGTAGGATAGGACCTAGTGAGTACAACTGGGTTTCTTCTTGTAAATCTGTTAAGGATATATGATACGCTTTACAAAATGCTCATAAGAGAAAAAGTCAAGTGAATCGATCAAAGATCAATATGCTTACTACTCACTACGAGCAGTTCAAGATAAGTGAAGGTGGATCCATTCATGACATGCATACTCAATTCATATTTGTTCTAAATGAACTCAATTTTCTCAGAGAAAATAGACAAATGTACAAGTCGATTAGGAAAATATTAAGCATCTTAACCTCTTCATGAAAAATTATGGTAAATGTTATTTATGAGGATAAAGATTTTTAAAACATAACCATGGATGAATATATTGGGAATCTGTAAACTTATGAGCTCAAAACATAATAAGATTATGATAAAATAACTCTGATCAAGAATAAAGTATGATTCTGAAGATCAATAAAGATAACTCAAGGAAAGATGAACAAAACTCGCTAATATCACTTAAAGATTTCAAAAAATAATGAGAAGTTGAGGTTTTTAAAATAGTGAAAACTTAAGTAGGGGATTTAGATGAAATGATGGTGGTTTCAACTATGGGAAGCTAGGCCATTTCATCAAATATTATACACTTGTAAAGGATGATTACAAGGAATACGTCCAAAGCAATCTACAGGAACTCAAATAAGGGATCAAGTTCTTGATACGTTTAAAAAAAAAAAGAGAAACTATACATAAAATGGTCAAACAAGCTTTGGTTGTACGGGGAGACACTTCAAGTAGATCTAAATTTGAGAATAATGGGTAGGAAGCTTCCATGGTTTATCTTAAAGCTGAACCTATAAGATTTGATTCCTTATTTTCTCTTATGACCAATTCTAACAAAGAGAAAAAGGATGAAGTAAGTTTTCTTGATGTTTAGAAATGTTGAAAACTTATTCCAATATGGTACTGAGATCCTTAACCAAAATATTAATTAATACATACAATTTCGTGGTTATAGAAAATAAGTCCCTACTTGACACTCTAACTAATTTTGAGATTGAAGAAAACACCTTGTTCTTAATGATACACGATTTAGAAGAAGAATTAAGAGATTCTAATTGTTAAAATAATAAATTAAATACTAAGCTGTAAAACATTTCAAAAGATTGCTTGCAAGGAAAGGAGGAGGCCAACAAGATTTAAACAGATCTTGAGACTAAGTTTAGTAAAATCACTCTTGATCTTGAAGCCTCACTTTATTGTAACAAGCATCTTAAAAGTGAGCTAATTGAGATAAATAAAGAGCTCAAAAGATCACTCTAGTGGATAGATTCATAAAAAATTATTATTGGGATAAATAATTTAAAGTCAAAATCTTGTGAGTATCTAGTTCTCAAAGAATCAAGAATTCTTAAAATCCTATGAACAAGTATGTTTTTGTCCCTCACAATTGGCTATGCACTTATCATGTTATAAATGCCATTATAAGCCTCAGTATCAGTCCTTTGACAATGATAGAAGAAGAAATCAAAAGTATGTTGAATCTATCTGAAACTTAAAAGAATAAGGTTCCTAGGACAAGAAGGTCACATTGCCATCTTGAAATATAAGAAATATCATTCATACCCTTTTAAATACTAATGTCTCTAATTTTATTTGGGCTCCTAAAATCAAAAAATGATTTGATAGGGAGGTTGGGGTGAGAGAAAGTAGCCAAAAAGGACAAAGAAAATGCTTGGTTAGTGGTTTCTCTAAGAATGGGATTAGATGATCCATGAGTATTCTCTCAATTATGAAATTCCTGAAGACTATGTGTCTTCTTAATTAAAAAGGGATGATATATCATTATAAAAGGAATGTAAAATAGGAGACTGTTTATCATTAACTTCTATTTGATAGAATTGGCTGATATGAAGGATCTAGCATATTTGTCAATTGTTAAATTTAAATGTTCATAGAATAAAAAGGAACATGCTTGTGACTTCTAAAGACAACTCATGGTCTCTAGTAGATCATGTTTTGGCTATGGGAAGAAATCAGCAACTGAGGTTGAGTGTAAGGTTGATATCCTCTTGAGATAGATCAAAGGACTGAATACAATTTGATTTAAAGGGTGTCTACATAAATTCTTATCAAACAAAGGGATTTTTGAGCCTATAACTCCTCTCAAGATGTTTTGGAAGAAACAAGATGACAATTTTTTTGAAAAAAGAAGAAAGGAGGCTTAATTTAATCATATATTCTTATAGATATACATTCATAGAGGTGTCACAATTTTGTAAGGATGGAACACAATAATATAGATAATTCAAATGCAAAGACCTGATTTTCCACTTAGTTTACTGCTCTTATTTATAAATGTTGGATATTAACTATGCACTTATGTCATAACATTTTTTAAATACACCATCATTTTTAGTCCTCTCTATGATCATCATTTATTTTTCTTCAAAAGTAGAGGAAACATGTTAAAACATAGTTCCTGATAGATGAATCCTTGTCATCCTTCCACCTTTTTGTTCTTTCCTATTTTTATACTCTCTGCTCAATCCTTTTCAAACCTCCCTCTAAAATAGACTTAATGACATAAACCCTTTCCTAACACCTTTTTCATGAGACATCTTAATAATATCCTACTCTTTTCTATCCATGAGAAAAAACTTGACCCCATGGTCCTACCTAATTTAGCTATAGATTTCTTTCATTATGCTTCTTCCATTGAAAATGGTTGCATACTGCCTCACTCCTTTAAATGTTTAGCTAGATCTAAAGCATCCTCCTCTTTATTGGTGAGTGTTCATAACTATAACTGCTCTAGTATTTTAAAATAAAGCTTGAATCATTGAGTGGAGGTATCAAAGTGGTATAGGTGGAAAATGACTTTAAAATATCTTGTCATCATAAAGTAGAAGAGGATAGTTCTATTAAATGTCAGTTCATCAGGGACATTACTAAAATATCTATTAAATCCTATAAGTGCAACACTGCCTTCTCTTAAGTAAGCAATTCCAAGGAACCCATTAAGGGAATATCTATCTATATTGTACAAAAGGGGATAACATCTGTACAAGAAAGTATAGGGAAAGTCCATCCATGATCTCGTGAGTGCTACACTATCCTAGATATTGATACATTATTGCTAACAAAGTTATTTGAGGATATCTTTGAAAAAAGAAGATATAGACCTTCTATGTATCTTGTTTACTCTATACATGTACCCATCAAACTTGTAGGAAAGGTAAATAAAGGATTAAAGTCTATGGTGGAGATTTGGGGCAGGGTTTAATAAAATGAAGATCAGTTCCCTAAAGAGTAAGTTATCCTAGTCTTATAAGATAAATAAGAGAGCTTGTTCCAAAATGAAAGAAAAGGAAAGGTACGGTCATCCCAGGGTTAGAGTTGGGATTGAGAAAAGATATTATAATATTCATAATCAGACAATTCTCTTTGGATAATTATTTGATCCCACTTTACACTTGGTTTGGGATATGTTCCTTCATTACTCATGTTGATTCTAAAGCATGAATGTATTTGTTTGAATTTAAAGATATTGAAAATATCAACGAGTTAGAGACATTTAAAATGATCTAAAGTTCACAAAAAAGAAGTTCTCACTTGATGCAACTATAAATGGAATCAAGTTCACCCTGAGAACCTTATTGCTTTGAGAGATCCTTTATGTGCCTACTTTTGGATTGAATATTGTGTAGTACAAGTATGATTTATAGGCTTCCCTTAATTATATTTCCAACCAAAGAAACTAATTTTAACTTTTTGTTGAACTAGTTAGCAAGGTGCTACTTTCATAAGCTAAAAGTTTATTATTTGATTCTATGCTTGATCTTTATCTGATGGAAGCTCTTAACCCATGCACTCTAATCAATCTTCCTAAAATCATAATTGAGCATATTATTAAGATCTGTAAGTCGAAGGAAGTTAATTGTGGTCTAGTCTATGGATTTCTCATCAAAAAGTATCTGATCACTTTTGGATAAAACCAAAAACTAGCTCCCATATAGTTGGAAGAAAAAGAAAGAAATTCACACTCGCTAACCTTACATAGTATTAGTCTACTATAAGGATAAGATGAGTAGGTCCTAACTGTAACACTCCAGATTCTGAACTCCAAATGCTACACGGTGCTTATGATCCCAAAGGAGCACAAGCTAACCCTTTTCTGGTACCTGTAACTGAGCACTGTATAATATACTATAAAAATAAGGAAAACAACTAGTGGAAACTTGCCATAAGGTTCAAAACTAAAATACAACTAAATAAAGTATCAAAATACTAAAGTAACTGTCTAAACATCTAGTTTCAAAGCCTCTAAACTGTCTGAATAAGGAGTTGATGGGACAATCCCCCAACTAACTTCGTCTACTAAAAAACTGAATCTAGAAATATAATAAAATAATAGAACATCCTCAAATGATGAGGACTCACTGCTAAGTCTACTACTTCTGGCTGAATCTAAATTGCTAAGGGTGCTCTGGATCTTGTGCTTCTGAACCTATAGTAGAAAACACCATAGCACAAGAGAAAAGTATGCGTTAGTACGTGAGAATGCACTGGTACGCTAGATGAGGTAAGGCTAAATTCAAGGGTTCAAATGCATGAACAATACTGTCTAAATAATCTGAGTATAATGAATGAGGATACGTGCATGAATGTATAAACCATAACTGAAATCATAGTGACACTGAATACTGAGATTCGAATACTGCTTTACTGATATCTGAGCTTACTAATACTAGGATATTGAACAACTAAATCTACTGATGTTAGTAACTGAGTACTGAGGTTGAGATCAGTCCTATCTAGCAGGTGATCTCTGAATCTAATGATAATAAGAATGATTAACTAAAAATATCAGTCCTATCTAGCGGGTGATCTATGAATCTATTTGTAGTGATACTGATTGACTGTATTTGAGATCAGTCCTGTCTAATGGGTGATCTCTGAATATACTGATAATAAAGATGATTTAATTTAGTCTGAGATCAGTCATGTCAAACGGGTGATCTCTAAATCCATTGAATGCTAATGGTTGACTGTATCTAACAGTCCTGAATCTATACTATTGAGCTGAGTTCTTTTACTGAAAGTGATTCTGAAACTAAGACTGTGGGAAGTGGTCATCTAACTGATATATCTTAGATCTTAGTTAATGGGGTCCCACCTATAACCCTAGCTGGAAGGGAGTCAGTATCATGACACAGGTAAAGATAACTTCTGCGGAGTTAATCCTATGTAACGGGTAACCCCTGAGATTAGTCCTATCTAATGGGTGATTCCTGAGTATGCCAATCTTATCTAATGGGTGACATTTCGTACCTACGCTAGCTACGTAGTTCTAGAACTTAAGGATTTCTTCTAGGGATCTCAGTCCTCTCTAACGGGTAAGCTTCCATCCCTAGGTTTGCTCGATGCTGAATCACACAATTCATCACATACTAGAATCAATTCTTGAAACTTGTAGTCTAAATAATGAATTAAATCTCAATAATACATAATCATAAACTTCCATTCACATAAATCATGAGAGCTCATAAATACACAAACTTTAAAATATTGAAAAGGATTCTAGAACTTCTTGGGTGGAAGGAACCCAAGAATCAACATCTAACATACCTCAAAAGCTTAAATCTTTAAAGATAACTAACGTTTCTTGAACATTCTTGGATTGGGAAACACATATATTGATGTTTTCTTGATGGTTATTGAACTTGAAGAACTCGAATTTCTTAGTTTCTTGAAGAAGGGTTTTGGATCTTGTTCTTGTTTTTTTTTTATCTTGAAAGAAACCCTAAATTTTGATGTTATAGATAAATATTGAGTTATGAGCCTTGATCTGATATAAATAGGAGTTAATAAAGGTGGAAAAAGACCCAAATATCCTTTTAAAAAATGACTTTAATTAGCTAAATATAAGTGTACGACGGCTAGAGCGACAGTCAGTCGCAGGTTCGACGGTCCGTCGGCCTGCACGTCGCACGTTGCCTAGAAAGTAGGGTTACTACCTCAGTTGCGAAGGCTTGCGTGACAGTCCATCACTAGTTCAATGGTTCATTGGCCTGACCATCGCACTTGGCCAGTGAATGGGTTTTCTGCCTCAGTTGCAATGTCGGAGTGACGGTCCGTCGTCCTGCCCGTTGCTCCTGGGCAGTTTGAATAGTTCTCTGTAAAACGTCCATAGTTTTTTACCCCGATACCTGATTTTAGAAAAAATGATATCGTTGGAAAGATAATTCAATTTCCCACCTGATAAAAAGTCAAAATTGGGGAAATTCTATCTGATTTAAACATTATTCACTTAGGAAGTCATCCCTAAATCTTTTGGAGACTAAATTAGACTTAATGAAAGTTCGGGGTATTACACTAATTCTGTAGTATCAAATCCCATTCCATCTTAGGATGTGAGTAATCTAAACATAATGAAGTTGTTAACCATGGTTTTATAAAATGAAGATGAAAGTGATTCGCTAAAATCTTGACTAACTAAAGTCATAGAAAGAATTGGTTTTACACTATGTGTCTCAAATCAAACTAAGTTGAAGATCACTTTGCTAAGAGTAGAATGAACAGCTAACGATATTCTTTAATCGCCTCTTTTATAGTTGTCTCTCTAATTCTCATCCTAGTTAATTTCTTCTCTCCATCCCTTCACTCCAAATTGATAACACTCAACATACACGTAATTTATGTGCAAGGCAGTAGTCGTCAATATATTTACCCAACTTTGGACTAGGTTCGAATCCACAAGGAAAAATGTGAATCACGACTAAATTAGTTTGAAATGATAGATACTAGCTAAATTCAAGGAAATAGTACTAAAGATAAAAATAGGGGGTCTGAAAGATATCATACTTAATATTTCCTTTTTTGGGGATTTTCTAGTATTAATTCGGGGCTATAAATAATTAGAGTCTAGATAATTCGGCAAGAATCTTGGGATTATACTTTCCTAGGGGAAAAATATGCATGAAGACATGATAATTCGGTGCATGTTCTAATTGATGATGATGAGGTAGGCTAGGTTGTAAGTCCTTGGAGCTAGTTTGTTAACACAACCTCAAGATTTCACTCATTGGCTCTTTTGAGTACGTAACGAGTGTGTCAAATAAAGCCACCTAATACCTCAATTAGGCATCCCTATTTATAGGATGATACCTGAGGAATAGTCTATTTCACAATCACTCTTATTTCTAAGATAGTGAAAATTTAGCAAACTATGCCAACAATTGTTTACTATTGTTTTGGTTCCCACACTCCTCTTTCAAGGATGATGTGGGTTCCTAAGGTTCACCTAAATCCTTCTTTCAAATATAGATTGAACTTTCAAGAGTTTGGGATTTTCACCCACAAACCCATTTGAGTATTTGGGGTTTTCACCCACAAATCCCAACCAATTTAATCAAGTAACAATAGAACCAATCAATCAGCAAATTAACATATCCGCAAATAAATCACAACCCACATGCAATTACACCTTATTATAGCATAATCACAAAATAAAAACCTAGCTACTCAAAAGATAAATAAGTAAAGATTTTACCCACAATCTATATTGATTTTATTTGAGAAAATCTAAGTGAATGTTACTTCAAATTATGAGATCCAACAAATCGCCAATGGGAGTTCACTAATTCTTCACTTGGAAGTGACTCACAATATTCTTTACCCAAAATTTATACAATATTTTCTTCTCCAAGAATGGAGACTACAAACCCTAGAACAATGTCTAAAAATTAGAAACGATAGAATATGATAAATAGGGTTTGAGTCTTCCTTTTTTTTAAAGTTGAGATCAGCCGCATGCATTTATATTTCTGCTCTAGGGGTGTATTTTTCTGCTAGAGCACCATCATATAGGATTGGCCACGATCTCGGCTACCACGACCATGATTAACTCACATGACCACAATGGGTTGAACTTATTGATTAGCCGCGATCGCGGTTCTCACACCGCTATCACGGTAACTGAGTCCATGTCTACTCCAAGTCTTCAGTTTCACTTTTTTGTTTCCTTTTGATCCTTTTTAGTTTAATTTATATCATTCTATCACATTAACAATGTGCCTAAAATATGGATATTAGTGCATTCAATCACAATTATGCCTCATTTTTTATTCAGAACATGGTAATGTTCATGAATGTTGAGTGCAAATGAGTGGTAATATCACCACTTATCAACAACCCAACTTAATGCTTTTCTTGTCCTCAAGCAACACTACACCTTATCATGACACATTACACTTTTATGCCCAATTATCATGCCTCAAAGATCACAATGACTTCAAGCTTAGTCACTACCACAAGTAGCTCAGTGCATATGGGCTAAGCTTTTCTTACTACACCCCTCATCATTAAATGCAATATCTAAGGATGCACAAGAATTTCAATAGAAACCAAGCAACAACAAACAATACTTTAAAAGAGACTCACTTTTGATCAAAACTAAGGTATACTCCATTTGTCCTATTGCTCGAAAGATGATAAAATCACCTAACTCAACTCATTTACATGCGTCCTCATAAGAAACAAAATTCCACACACCAAGCTACTAAATATGTAACAAGGAATTTAAGTGCAAAAACTCTCTCTCTCACAAAAGAACTCTCTATGCCAACGAGTGTCATACCATAGGCTTGCCCCTATTTTCAATTGCCACTTCAAAGAAAGTAAATGGTTAAAGATCTCAAAGGATTTTTTGAGCTTGTAATGTAGGTATGGGTTAGTGTAGGATATCATTTGAAAACAACATGGCTACATGCTTCCTTGAACATCTACATCACACTATTTAATCCTCCTTTTTGACTATGAGCCACTCCTCTTTGATCTTTTGTCTTTTCAAATGCCTACTTTTTGCTTCTTTTCTTCACCCATTTTCTTCTATTTCTTTTTCTTGCAATTCGCATGCAATTCTTTCCTTTGTTTGACCCTTTTTTTTTTCTTCTATTCATTTGTTTTTAGTGCTTGGGCACTTAGGTATTTCACTAAAGAAACTTTGTGGCCCCAAACTTACTTCTATCAATCTTCACCACCCCCAACTTAGGATTTTATCCTCAAGTTGCATTTTTAAGTTCAAGGAGGGTATGGTCTAAAACAGGAATAAAAAATAAGGTTTCACGGCTTGTAATGTGTGTTCCAAAGAAAGATCCAAAGGCTCAAAGTGGGTAACTAGGAATTACACTTATTCATGGGTAGGATTTTTTTTTTGCTAGAATGGGCTTCCAATGTCACAAAGATGGCCTTAGATTATTTCTCCAACCAAATACAATAAAAATTAACCTTGAAAGACTAATGGGGCAAGTTCTACATAAAATAAGTATACAAGAGATGAATGCAAAAGTTTCACCACACATGGTATACAAAATTCACCAAGGAGGCTTAATTGCCTCTCTCGTTAGAGACAAAATTGGAGTATCTATCACTATTAACAAGTCAAACATTTGTGGTGTCACAAAAAGAGAAAGAGTTTTGTTACAACGTTGCTCACATCCATGCCTTTGATTTTTGAAAAATTTTTGGACGGAAGGAGTTGTTTGTTTTGCATTTGTACTATGCATAATTTGCTAACTTATGACTACAACCAAGGCTTTAGCCTCATATTTCGGCTTAATATGGGAAAACCAACCATATGGCTACCCATACTTCAATGATGTCTAATGGGATATGAAATAAAAAATGCCACAAGTACTCAGACTTCCCTTACATTAATGACTTAGATGCCCAATGCCACAGGTACTCAAACTTCTATTGTATTAATGACTTAGATGCCACGGGTACTTAAAATAGCCCCTCCATCTGTGGCTCAAAGACCAAACATGATGCTTTACCCTTAAGAATGTCGTTACCCAATCTATCATAGGGCAAGGCTCGTCATGCATTATCATAATCAAAATAAAACTAAAGTGAAAAGAAAACCAAAAAATAAAACTACATGACAATCCATGAAAATGTGGGCACCATCAGTGTACCAAGATATAGCATCCCAAAATTAAATAAAAGTAGCATCCACAATGTCATCACGACACATAAAAATATCTGGTAACATATCAAAATAATACAAATATAGGGAAAGTCACCCCTAACTTAAAGGAAAGCAGTGTCCTCACTACATGTGCAATAAAGCAATAGTAAAAGGGGTCTCCCTAAATCTGCATTAAGAGTTGTCCTCTCCTACTGACTATGCACATCACTACTGGCATCATCAGCTGACAAATCCTTAGTGCACTCATCCTCACTCTCCAACCTAGGAAAATATAGTCGATCATTGGGTTTGAGTACCTTGAAGATTCCTTTCACCCCTTTCCATATCTTTCTAAAGAATTTATCTCTCTTTTCTCTCTCTTCACCATCTTCTCGTACCACTTCCTAAGGTCTCTGACAACCGTGCCATTTTTGATAACACTTAACTTACACGTTAATTTAAGTGCAGGGTGGTCGTTGTCAATATATTTACCCAACTTTAGAGTCGGGGTCAAATCAATGAGGAACAATATGAATGATGACTAAATTAGTTTGAAATGATAAATACTAGCTAAATTCAAATCAATAATACAAAAATATAAAAATGGAGGGTTTGAAAGATATCACACTTAATATTTCTATATTTTAGGATTTTCTAGTATTGATTCGGGGCTATAAATTATTAGTGTCTAAACAATTAGGCAGAGATCTTGGGATTATGCTTTCCTAAAGGCAAAATATGCATGGAGACATGATAATTTCATGAAATTTCTAATTAATGATGATGTGGTAGGATAGGTTATAAGTCCTTAGAGATAGTTTATCAACATAGCCTCAAAGATTTCATTCATTAACTCTTTTGAGTACCTAATGAATGTGTCAAACAAATCCACCCAATACCTCAATGAGGCATCCCTATTTTTAGGATGATACCCAAGGAATAGTCAATTTCACAATCACTCTTATGTCAAAGATAGTGAAAATTTAGCAAGCTATGCCAATAATTTTCTACTGTTGCTTTGGTTCCCATACCCCTCTTTCAAGGATGATGTGGGTTCATATGGTTTACCGAAACCTTTCTTTCAAAGATAGTTTAAGCATTCAAGAGTTTGGGATTTTCACCCACAAACCCATTTGAGTATTTTGGGTTTTTACCCAAAATCCCAACCAATTTACTCAAGAAATAATAGAACCCATCAATTAACACATTAACACATGCACAAATAAATCACAACCCATATGCAATTACACCCTATTATTGCATAATCCCAAGAGGAAAAACTAGCTACTCATAAGATAAATAAGTAAAGATTTTACCCAAAATCTCCATTAATATGATTTGAGAAAATCTAAGTGAATATTACTTCAAACTATGAGATCCAACAAATGTTCAATGAGAGTTCAATAATTCTTCACGTGGAAGTGACTCAAAAATATTCTTTACCCAAAATTTATACAATATTTTCTTCTCTAAGAATGGAGGCTACAAACCCTAGAATAATGTCTAAAACTTAGAAAACATTGAATATGGTGAATAGGGTTTGAGTCTTCCTTTTTATCAAATTTGGTATCAATCACGTGAACCTAAATTTCTGCCCTTGGGCTACATTTTTCGCTAGACCATAATCGGATAAGCTAGGCCATGACCGTGGCTACCGCAACCATGATTTACTCATGCGACTGTGGTGGTTGACCTTATTGACTGACTGTATTCACGGTCCTTAGAATGCAATCGAGGTAACTGAGGCCATGTCTACTGCAGGTCTTTAGTTGTACTTTATTGCTTCCTTTTGATCCTTTTTCTCTCCCATACACATCCGTATTTCTCATTAATAATGTGCCTGCAAAATATGGATATTAGTGCATTTAATCATAACTATGTCTCATCTGTTCATTCAAAACATAGTAATGTGTCTAAATATTGAGTGCAAATGAGTGGTAAAATAACCACTCATCACATATTCTTTCCTTTCTCTTATTTTTATACTAGTGAAAGATTAATTTTTTTTAAGAACTTGAATATAACTTGTCTAATGATACTAAATGTTTTTCTAAATATGAGTATGTTTCTATCCATATCTTTGTTGTAATTTCTTATGATGCATAATGCCTAATTGTCTTTCTAATCCCTTTTTAATAATACCTAAAGGGGGAAGATTAGTAGAAGAGGGAGTCAGAGAAAGGAACTAAATTAGTGAAATCTTAACAAGGGAAATGATGAAAATATATTGAATGGAAAAAGCTTGAGGGTGAAGAAACAATTAGCTTGAGGGAGAACTAACGACAAACTTCATCACTGGAACGTTGTCCATTCTTGTATTATGTGATTTATACTTTAATAATTGTTTGACTCAGTCAAAGGACTAGTTACTTAAACTACTGTCCAAGTACATATTTTTGTAGTTTCATGCTTTTGTCTTATGTGCCACCCATCTAGTACTTCCTAGACAGTGTCAACAAATTAGTGTGTGAATACTCAATGGTCCTTAGCAGTATCCAACAAAAAGAAAGCCTTTCCCTAATTGCTCGTCATATATATACACATAATCTTTAAGGAAAGAAGCAAGATTTTTCACAAATATAAAAAGAATTTTCTCAAGAAAAGGCCGTACTAGATATAGAAAACATAATTATTAAGAAACTCCTTGCTCATAAAGATTTATGATTTTGTTTCTAGATTGATTGAGGTTTTATTCTTTGTCTTACAACTATAAACTCACTTCTCATTCTACACATTTTAGTGAGTAGTTTTTTAATCTTTATTTGTTCAGATTTGAGTTGTTCTATAGCTAGAGGTAGCGAATGGAGAGCTTACAATTGAGGTATTATGGGACTATGCTTTAATATTGTTATTTCAAGTTTGTATGAATTAAGAGGTTAATTCCAAGGTTTAATATATAGAAGGATGTTTAGTGTTTTTGTTAAGGTTGTTGGTAAAATCCTACTAGGGTGGGTTTTGGTTTTACTCTCTTCAGTAAAGAGGTTTCCACGTAAACGTCAGTTGTTATTTACTTTACTGTTTCTTTTACTGTGTTCTTGATTTTTCTTCCATACACTCATAGAGGATCCTAGTACTAAATAAAGTCTTCGTTATAGTGTTGGATTCTTACAAATAATCACTATATGTTCTTATAGTTAATTAACAATACTAATGTATGTCTTATCACCATAGTAGGTGGCTCACCTATAGCCATTTCATGTCCTACTGCTCAAGGTTTATTGTTTTAGTTTCATGTATGCATTGTGATATGTTCTCCCCCTAAAATTTTTACATACCTTACATTTCAAGTATTAACATCTTTAGATTTGAATTGTTTCATGATGTAAATTTACATACACACATTTGGGATTTTGCACAACACAAAGCTTATCAAGTTCACCTATTGGTTAACCCTTATCTTTCTTAGGGGCTTAGTCTAATTATGTTAGTATATTTCACTTGATTGTAGGTATACCAAGGCCTTGTCCCAGTAGACATTTTTCCATCTCTTTAAAGGATTCATGGACAGTTTTTGGTGTTAAACACATATTATTTCTAGCTTTTTCCTTGTATCTCTTTAGGTAATAAAACTTGTTAGTTTCACATCTGATAATGGATTGATTACCTTTTTATGATATTCTCACTATTTACCTACTTCATTGATATATTATAGTTAAATAATTATGATTTATGCCACGCGGTGTGCGCGATCTAGAAATTTTCACGAGTGATAGCCACATCTTAAGGCCTAACACAGGATCTAACAAACTTTGTCCTAGGGTGTATATGAAGTCGCATCTAGTAGAGTACTACTTATGGTTGTGAACCGTACCACATCTATAATGGGGAAGCTAGAGGTCATTAAACAGTATGTCTCTTTTTTCAAACTCTATTTCATGAGATAAATTTTAACTCTATGGAATCATTCTAACTCATCCATTTCATGTATATCTGATCATGCCTACAAAAAAGACTTTTAGCTAGAGGATTGCTATCAACACTAAGGTTCCTACAAGGTCCAATCTCTGTAGTATGGCTTAATGCCATAGGATACAAAACAAGAAGAGAGATTGTTCTTTTGACCAAAATGCTAGTTGTTAGGCTCCATATATGTTGTTAAGTCTATTGAGGAGACCTTGGAAAACCTTTTTTTGGCCTTTTAAAACTACTTCTACTATTTCTATGTTTAGAGAAGCCATTAAGATTCTCACCTAGCTGATTATACCTTAGTACTATTGTTTAGGTACAATTCCACTAATTTCAACTCTCAATGCTCATTATATAGTACTAGCATTTAGGAGTACTTCAAAACTATCCCATAAAATTTACATGGTATAAGGTCGAGGAAACTCAAAACTTTTTCAATGAAATTCAAATGATCCTCAGAGTGATGCATGCTATTTAAAGATGGTTGAACTTTTATATTTCCATCTAAAAGATATTTTGAATCTTTGGTATGAGTAATAGGAGTTTACTAGATGGGATGATGTAACCCCTATTGTCTAGGATGACTTATGGAGGATTTTTGTTGACCATTTTCTACTTCAAAAGTTAAGGAAAGATAAAGTAGATGTGTTTTTGAATATTAAAAAAAAGAACATGAGTGTTTAGGAGTACAACCACGAATTCACACAGCTGTCCTGATATGCTCTTCAAATAGTATCCAACATAAGGGCAAGAATGAGAAAGTTTGTATTAAGAGTTTCTAATGATATGAAGAGTTAATGTGTTAGGAACTATTGATTAATGATATGTATATTATGATGTTGATAGTTTACACCAAATATGTTGAGGATGAAAATATAAAAGAGATAGGGAATAAGAAGAGCGCTAGAATAAGATAGCCAAATCAGCAAACCACGAGGTGATTCATTAGAGAAATTGTATGGGAAAGAGATTTTTCTTTAAAAAGAGGTCATCAAGACTTACTCCTTATTTAGATAGTTCCTAGCACCATGGATTAGGAACAACTAATAATTTTATACAAATTTGGGTTCTAAAGCTCATGGATTGTAGTCTTAGGGTCACATGGCTCTGTGATTCCTATCTTTCCCTACTCATAGAAATTGTAGGAAGAATCACCTAGGAAAGTGTCATTTAGGTAAATATGTGATATATAGATGTGGTTAGTAGGGGATTTTTCTTCGGCTAGTATGTTAAAAGGGGTAAATAAGGCCCAATATACCACTCAAGCAGGTAGGGTCACTACTTCAGTGACAGGAGGGTTTGAAACCACTTATACATTTTTCCAGCCATCAGGACACAAAATATTCTCTAGATTTCAACACTCCAAAACCATTTTCTTTGATGATATTTATGTGTTACATGATCCTAGTGTCACTTTATCCTTTGTGACCTCTTATGTTTCCTTTGAAGTTTGGAATTTTCCTGATAAATTCTCAAGATATTCTCTATTTTTATTCTTGTTGAATTTGTTATTTCTGGGCAAGTGCATAGAAAATATATAGTAATCATCCTACATAAAGACATCATATTTTACTTGGTTGAGTTGGATATGGTGAACTTTGACATTATTTTATAAATGGAATATTTATATTCATGCTATGCTTTTATTGACTATAAAATAAGGATTGTCACATTCCAGTTTACTAACAAGTTAGTTCTAGCATGGAAGGGTAACTAGTTGTGCTGAAAGGAAAATTCATCTCTTATTTTAAGGCCTAGGTAGATTTATCACTTAGTCTGTGTCAAGGATTCCATGGTAGACGTTCCATAACTATTATTAATGATTAATCATAAGTCTTCCATGGTGATTTTGATTGAGTCCCTCCTAATACAGAGATAGAATTTGGGATTGTTTTCCTTCTTGATACTCAACCTATCTCCATTCGCCCATATAAAATGGATCTTATAGAGTTGAAAGAAACAAAATACACTTGAAGATTCTCCTTGATAAGAAATTCATTACACTTAGTGTTTCTCTCCGTCGAATGCTTCTATATTATTCATGCATATAAATTATGGTTTTCTTCATATGTACATAGATTATTTCTAGTTGAAAAAAGTCACCATAAAGAATAAGTACCCGCTACAAAAAATAAATGACTTATATGTTAAACTATATGGTGCTAAGTGCTTCTAAAAAATAAGCCTAATATATGAGTATCATCAGCTGAAAGTTAGTGAGTGTGATTTTCCAAAGATAGCCTTAAAAACTTTTATGGTCTTATAAATATTTTCCTTGTTGGTCATACTTAATTTATTCTCGAAGTGAAAAAGAGAATTGTAAACACCTCAAAATTATACTACAAATACATAAGGACCGTGAATTGTATGATAAATTCTCTAAGTGTCAATTCTAGTCGAAATTTTGTACATTCATGGGTTATGTTGTTTTCAATAAGTGAATCTAGGTTAATTTTCAAAAGATAGAGATTGTAAAGAATTGGCCTTGACCCATGACCCTAACTTATTTTAAAAGCTATTTTGGTTTGGCTGGTTATTATAGAAAATTTCATGGTGGTTACTCCTTTATTGTTTTTTAATAAATACAACTCTGAAGAATTTAATGTTTTAGTGGTTTTAAGAGAGAAGAGTTTTCATGATCTAAATGATAGATTGACTTCTACTGTAGTGTTTACCCTACTTGAGGGGAATGGTAGTTTTTTGGTGTTTTGTGATGCCTCGTGAGTTCGTTAGGATGATAACTTAATAGCTTATGCATCTATACAATTTAATAATAAGAAGAAGAATGATCCAACCTATTGTCACGACCAAAGTCTACAGCATGGACGTAACATAGTGCATAGAAAAACAAGTGGTCTCAAGATACCCGTGATACTTACCTATGTTATGAGTATATAAATAGAAATATATAAAAAGGAAAATAGAAACTGACAACAATTTGTAGAAGAAAAATTATGGACCAACTTGTTCAATTCATCTAAAAAGCTTACAACAACTATAATATTAAATAGAAATTAAACTAAATACAATAATTTTGACTGACTATCTATAAAGCCTCTACTTGTACTCGGTATTATTAGATGGTAGATAACCCCAACTATCTCTATCAATATTTACAAACTCGAGTAGACTACTAACTGACTGGAGTTCATAAATAAGAATAACTTATCACCTACTGACTGGAAGTTGTAATCTACTTGACTATAACCTTATGAGCTAGCTTGACATCTATATTACGAAACAATGTAGCGCGATGAAAGTATGTGGTCATTAATTTTACTGTACTGAGCATGTGAGATATTCAAAATAATCTCGAACAACACTTGAACCATGCTTTTAAAATTGAGGACATAAATTATTTACTGTGACATGAATTGAATTATGTCTATAATGAAAAGCTGTGAGACATAAAGAAATCTCTAAATCATGAGCTAAAATATTTTTTAAAACTAAAAACCTGTAGAAGCATAAAGATTTCACATGATTTAAAACTAATGTTGAACATGCTATAAAATTCTACTAGATGCAAACTGAATTTAAAGAGTTAAACTATCGCACAATGACCCCTTATGATATACATAATTATTGATACGCAATGGTAATCTAAAAGTCATAATCAAAAAAATAAGTAAAACTAAACTGAGTCCATGTACACATACTGAGTTTGAGTTTGTGAGAGTGTCTGCTAACCGACCTAAACCATGTAAGCTAAAAAGGAGACGATGGTATACCCCATTAAGAAGGACCATATACCTTGTAAACGTAGTAAGGCATGACTACCATTGTTCACTAATTTGAAACAATTACAAGTTAGGAAAGCTAAGAAAACCTATGATGGCATATAGTTCAGGGACATGGATGTGCTAACATAGTCCAACTCAGTGATAAGTACTACTCCTTAACTGACATATATTGGTAGCTTATTAAAATCAATGCTTTGCATCTGGGGTCAGAGCCTCTTTAAATCTAAAAATATTCTGAAAGCCTATAGACTAAAATGATCATGTATATTTATAGTAAAATCAAGAATATTGGTATGGTCTGTTCATAACATACCATGCTATAATAAGATAGACTGAAATATGTAAAATTATGCAAACTATTCTTCAAAACATGCATAATTCATAATTCTTTTAAATAACTGGTCTACATCAATCGAAATCATGCATAGTACCTTCAAACGAGAAACATAATCATAAAATATCATAAGGTAGCTGAAATTAAAAAAATTGGCATAATTGTGTGAGAACCCTTGATCAATAGTTATAATAATCAAAACTAAAAATCATAATTTCATACTAGGCATTGGAAATATGGGTAAAAGGAATCCTTTATTTAATACCCACATACCTGGATGAAGAAATCTATGACTAAAGACTTGAAAATGTGGCTTTGATAAGAACCCCAGGCTTAGGCTTGAAAGACCTTTAATCACTCATTTGTTTTTCCCTCTATGTGTCAATATGTGATATGAGGGAGAGGGTTGATGGTTTTATGTTGAATCCCCCCTTATTAAGCTAAAACAACATAGTTTAAGGGTTTGTAAAGTGGTAATGGACTAAAATATCCCTGAGCTACCATTCTAAAAAATTACTAAATTTTCAGGTTTAGGGGTGACACGACCCGCCCTGGGGTTTTGCCGTAATGGGTATCCCAAGTCTGACCAGGACCGGAGACCATCCCTGTTACCCAACCCAACCTCAAGCCACCTACCCTGAATTGGATGATTTCTAAGCATGAAACATACTAGTGTAACATCTCACACAAAGACCTTGGGAATATATCACAACCGTAACCAACCCAACTGAGTCCAACCATACCAAACCACACCAAACAAGGCCATTAACAATGCCATAACCAGAAAGAATACCAAAACATAATACATTAATCAATCCTAAAATGTAATACGATGGAATAGTGGGAAATCCTTTGATGTGGTATTAGGAAAACAACCTATTCCAATGCCAAGGATGACACCAGTACCGATCCCACCAATTCTAATCCCTAGAAGTACCACAAAGCCTCTATCCAAAAGAGTATATAAATTCGGTTGGGAAATGCCCCACCAATGGCCAAAGCCAATATTCAAAATAAATTCAAAATGTCTAACAATATCCATAACATGAAATGATTTCTTTCAAAAGGATAGAATCTCACTACTTCAGTCCAAATGCTTTCCCAGAGTCACTCACTATGTTGGAAGAGTCGAACGGTCAATTCTTGCATAGCATGGGTATGCAGCCACCAATAGATGGGTTAGAGAGTAACCGCTAGCATGATTCTCAAGATAAGGATAAAATAATACTATTCATAAAACCAATTAAAACTATCCAATGCATACAACCATACATATATAAGTGCCAGGTAAGGGGATTCAGGTTTAGCATGTATTTAAAATCTTTTACCTGGGCTGTGTATCTTTGCCTTCCTAAAACACCCACAAGGTATATGGTTTATCTTCCCCTGCTGAAAGGGCACCAGTGCGTGTAGCTGAATGACTAGGGAAGTATCCCATGGGATGACTAGTACATCCCCCAATAGTGTGACATTATGTACACGGTCTACTAAGACCAATCCTCATATCGATAAAAACAAGTTTCCTATTTTGTTCCCCTTAGGACCTTCACTTTCCACATCTTTGCTATATATCCTACCATTAATGCCCAATTAAAACCATTTCAAAATAACCAACCAATCTATTTACCATTTTATTACCTAAGGCCAATATTAGTGGTATCGTCATAGCACCCATTATTTGAAAGTTATATCCATAGCTAAACCATTTAGGTTGAGGCAACTTTCAATCGGCCTAACATATAACATATTAAACCACTTGTAAGACTTCCATGTTCTCCACAAGTATAACCATTTAGCCTTTAGCATCTTCAGACCATTTAACCATGTATGATTTCTTTACCAAGTTTAAAACATGCCCTAGTTCCATTAAAAGAAGTCAATTCATTGAACATATCTTTATAAGCATTTTATCAAACACATTGGGGCATATGACCTGACCCAACCCTGGGCCTTGTCGTAATAGGCATCCCAAGTCCAACTAAAACTGTCGTCCCCTGTTACCCAACCCAACTATCTATATCAAACCTTAGATTGGCTGAACTTTGAACATATAATAAGATAGAGTTTTTGTTCTCATGAAGTCTCTAGGATAGGGTCACAATCGTGACCAACCTAACCCCACCAACTACCCATCCATACCAAGCAAAACCATAGACCATAACCAAAGGGAATGTCAAAACATAATATGAAAATCATTCCCAAAATGTAATAGGATGGAACAACCAACAATACGTCTAATGATGTCATCCCACCAGATTATTCCAATGCCAAGGCCGACACCAATACCGATCCCACCCATACCAACCCCCAGAAGTACCACAGATCCTGTATCCAAAAGAGTAAAAAAATTTGGATGGGACATTCCCCCAACCATGGCCAAAAGCAACATCCAAAATAAAATAAAAGTGTCTATAGAAATCCATAACATGAAATAATGCCTTCTAAAAGGATGGAAGCTCACCACTCAGTCCAAATACTGATACCAAATTTGCGTGCTAACAAGAGGAGTAGAGTGGTCAATTCCTGTATAATATGGGTATATAGGAACCAGTAGATAGGGTTAGCAAATAACCGCTAGCATGAAACTTTTGGTAAGGATAAAATAATGCTAGTTACAAAACCAAGTAAAACCATTCATAATGCATACAACCATACATATATAAGTGTCGGGAAAATGGGACCAATTTTAGCATGCACTTAAAACCTTTACCTGGGTTGTGTAGCTTTGCCATCCTAACCCCCCACAAGTGATATGGGTTTAGCTCCCCCTACCAAAAGGGTTTGTACGTGTAGCCATACAATCGGTCAACATCCCATGGGAGGACTAGTACATCCCTACAATATAAAATGTGACACTTACACGTGGTCATCACCCTTATATCGATAAATATGCATTTTTAATTTTGGTCCCACAAGATTGCCACCTTCCATGGCTTAGATACACACCCCGCCATTAATGCCCAATTAAAACCATGTCCAAAAAATCAATTTACCATTTATTAACCAAGGCCAATATTAGTGGTATCGTCATACCACCTCATTACTTGCAAGTAATATCAATAGTCAAACCATTTAGGTTAAGGTGACCTTAGGTGCCCTTTCCATACACGATATTAAGTTCACTTGGGAGACTTCCATGGTCTCTACAAGTATAATCATTTTACCTTTAACCTTTCCTAACCATTCAAACTATAATAAATCCTTTGTCCAGTTTAAAACATGCAAGAGTTCTATTAAAAAAAGTCAATGCAATGAACATATCTTTATAAGCATTTCATCAAACACCTTGGAGGCATAATATAACCAAAACCAATTCCAAAGACCAATCCAATTGTACAAAACCACCATTAATGCATATAAAAGCGTAATTAAAACCATAGAAAACCATAACCAAGCATTCAATACCAAAACCACCAATAATAGTTCAAAAACCATAATCATGAAATCGTAAAACTGTGAAATCAATAATATAAACCACACCTTTAGTTGAAATTACAATGAGGGAAGAGAATCATACCTTAAACCAGAGAATTCATGGAAATAAATCACCAAAGCAAGCCCCAAAGCAAACCCTTAGTTGAAACCCTAGCTTCCTTGCCCCAAAAGCTCTTAAGAGGATTATAAGATATTTCAGAATAGTTTCTAAGTTTTATGAATAGAAAAATATGGTAAATTACCTTCTTAAACAATTAGGCATAGTGGGTCCTAATTAGGGTAAGTAGGAAAATATCCAGAATACCCCTCTTAAGTTGTATAAAATCCTATCACAGGGATATGACTAGCCCTCACGAGTCATACCCTACTATACGATTGGTTTCGATCAAACCATTACCATACAACTCAATTGTCCAAATCCAATGTTAATGCATGCAAAAGCATAATTAAAACCATAAAAAACCACAACCAAGTATTTAATATCAAAATGCCCAAGTAATAGTTGAAAACAATAATCATGAAATGTCAAAACCATGAAATCAATCATATAAACCATGAATTTAGTTAAAATTACATCAAAGAATTAATGGAAAGAAATCACCAAGGCAAGCCCCAAAAAAGTCGTCAAGATAAAACCCTAGCCTTCTTATTCCAAAATCTTTTGTGAGAATTATAGAGTATTTTAGAATAGTTTCTAAGTATTAATAAACAAAATAATAGGGTAAATAACCTCCTAAGTGTATTAGAAGTCATGGGTCCTTATTAGGGTAAGTAGAGAAATATCCAGAATATCCCCACTTAAATCCTTTA
Organism: Capsicum annuum; assembly: GCF_002878395.1. Classification (NCBI taxonomy): domain Eukaryota; kingdom Viridiplantae; phylum Streptophyta; class Magnoliopsida; order Solanales; family Solanaceae; genus Capsicum; species Capsicum annuum. Next base: position 76,941,227 of record NC_061114.1, read on the forward strand.
AAAACCTAGCACAAGGATACGACTAACCTATATAAGTCGTACCCTCCTAATACGATATACACCACTCATATCCAAGCTTAAACCCTTGGATCGAATTCTTTCCAATATATGATTCATCTAACAAAGTTGTAACCACAACATATGATCCGTATCCTTAACCCGTACCCCTGGTAGAATGAAATACTAGGAGAATCAAACACTGCCCACCATTCGAGTCCTTGATACAACTCGTACTAATCCCTATGACTCATACCCATAATTTGTACCCATTCCAGTGGCCAAAAATATCTCACTAATTAACACTAGTCAACACACAATAGGACCCTACCACTCGTACCCCAGCATATAACTCATACTCATGAGTCATATTGGGTTTGGAGAACGAAAATTCTAGAAATTTTCTAAGGGTTAAAACCTAGGATGTTTCAAGGAGTTATGGTTTGAACCCATGATTTGTACTGTTAATCCACGATTTATTGTTATTATTGTGGTTACTGATATCTTTACTATGCTCCACTAAAATGCCTGTAAAGCTTAACTCTGGAAATGGAATAACAAATGGTCTGTAGAGTTGGAAAGAAGATCATAAAACCTTTAATTTGGTAGGTATTAGGACACCTAATACTTCATGTTCTAGGAAAAATTATGGTTTAAAGTTTAACTAAGTAGAATCTTATACTAAAACTTTGGTGATAGATGAGTTTTCCACTTAATTAGGTTTTAAGGACTTCTTATGACCTTAAATCACACTCAATACTCTTATCATACTTATATTTATAGTTCTTCATAGTTGAGATGTCGGTGGCATCACGAAATATATCTTTTAAGTAGATATTAAAATTTAAGTCTACTAGTCGTGCTTCTAAACCATAGATTGTGGTATGTACTTATGGTTTCTTGTCTTTATTTGAGGGGTCTCTAGTGTGATAACCACGCAAAATTTCGATGATTCATGGTTTTAAGCCATGGATTGTGGTTTGTACCTATGACTTTGAAGAGAAAAATGTAAACTCTCAGGTTTTGTATAGTTGAGACAAATGTACGGCTCGTATAATCAGCCTACGACTAATGGATTTGGTTACAATGAGTCAAATCTAGATTTCTTGACTAGTTTTTTGAGTTAAGTATAAATTAATCTTGAACAAGTTTTGGTATGTTAAACCCATGATCTTGAGTTGGCAGCAATTGTGTTATTCTTTAAAACATGGAATAATTATCTTCTTTGTGTACATGCTGATGCCTTTATTGACTATAAGAGTCTTTGATATGATTTAACTTAGAAAGTCTTAAATCTAAGGCCGTATATATGGATTGAATTGATTAAATATTATGATATGAATTTATTATCTACTCATGGGAAGGAATATGCAATCACTGATACACTCAGTAAATTATCCACATCCATGTAGAAAAAGAGAAGAAATGAGTAAAGAAGGATATTTATCCGCTTGCCAATTAAGAAGTCCAACTCCTAGATTCCAAGGACGGTAGTGTGGTTGTTAAGATTGTCTCAAAATTTTTATTAGTGTTAGAAGTTAAAGAGAAGTAAAGTATTGACCCCATTTTTTACAATTGAAGGTGGAAATCCTCAATTAGAGAATTATAGATTTTGAATAATCAAGGAAGATTATGTGTTTGGGATGTTGATTGTATCTAAGAGTGTTTATTTTACATGAAGACCAATCAAGGTATTCTATTCATCCTAGATTGACAAATATATACCATGAACTGAAGGAAATCTATTGGTGGAACACATGAAGAAGAACATCGCTAATGTTGTAGTTAAGTGCTCGAATTTCTAGACAGTCAAAATTGAACATCAAAGACCTGATAGTTAGTCTTAGAATGTAGTTATTCCTAAGTAGTGGTAGGAAATGATACTCCTGGATTTTATAAATGCTCTACCACATTCTTGTCATCATCATGAATCCATTTGATTTAGTATAGATCAAATAATTATATCAACTTACTTCTTACTTTTCAAGTTAACAGATTTTGTTCAGGATTATGGTTGGTAGTATATATGGGAGATTATCATAATACATAGGGCCGCTATGCCTATCATTTCTGAAAGAGGAACCTAGACTTTGAGCTCCTCCCGAGAGGTTTTGGTACGTAGGCAAACCTTAACACCTCGTACCACCCCAAGACTAATGGTCAACTAGAGCTTGTGTACTTGATTTCAAGAGTAACTCGGATTATAACCTACTTCTCATTGAGTTCGTATATAATAATAGTTATTGTCCAGCATATAGCTGGCACTATTTGAGGAGCTCTATAAGTGAAGTTTTAGATCTCCTACTGGATGGTTTGAGGTTAGTGAAGCTAAGTTGTTAGGACCATACATAGTTTACCAAGCTATGGAGAAAGTTATGATCATTCTAGAGAGGTTAAAGACAACAAAAAGTAGTTAAAATTCCTATTCCAATGTGAGGCATAACAATTTAGAATTTGATATAGAAAAATAAGCATTACTAAAGGCTTCACCTATTAAGGGTGTCATGCTATTTGGGAAGAAAAATTTAGTCCCCTAAACATTGTTCCGTACCAACTCTTAAGGAGGATTTCAAAAGTCACCCATGGGTTGGAGTTTCCTACGAATTTAACCTCTATTTGCCTAGTGTTTTATGTCTCCGAGATTAAATATTTGTTTCGACCCCTGTACTTACCTGATCGAGTGAACCACACAAATCATAACCACCTAATAAATTGAAAATTTTTGGGCCAACGAGGCTTAGTACGACAATCAGACTCATAATCATACATATAATATAAGTAGAGAAAATCGGCGATCTCTCTAATACCAATGAAAACCAACCAAACAAATCAACTATCTATAATAAAGACATCAAAGTTGTGTGTGGAATTGCAGCTAAATAGAAAGTTCGATAAGTCCATACTACACATCACTCAAAATAATAGTACAAGTCTATGAGCCTCTATAAGTATGGAAGCTATTATACAATTGGTACATGGCCGCTGACCTACCCACAATAACATATGTACATAAAACTCTTAAAACATAGTAACTCTAGTAAGGTGGAGCTTACCATTCAAGATAGAACACCACTCAATTAATGAGGACTATAAACCACCTACAAATCAACACCTACAAGAAATAACATCAACCCTACACCACTTTACCATCCCCAAACCCAAGCCCCCCACAAACACCCATGCCTAGGTCACAACTTACCTAGAAAGTCAACTCAAAACTAGTCCAGAAAATGCATATGACATAAATACAATGTAGTGCAAATCAAAACACAAGTCCCACCCTATTGAAAATATTTAAAAACTTATAATCTAACAACATACACCAACTCAATTCTATCTGAAATAGTTATGGCCTTATAGGCTAGCAAAACTTTACAAGGCAGAAATAGTCACAAAATTATAGGTGCTTCCAAAGCCACAGGCTTGACCTTATCAAAAAACACCATGAACTTATAGGTTCTTGCAACGCCCAAGAGTCATAAAAAATATACCATGCAATCAAATACATGACTATATACAAGCATAAAAAAATAGTCCACAATGATCACAAGAAGATAATTAGATAAATTCCACATCCTACCGCATATAACCAACCAACCATGTATATCCATAGCCTACCCCAAGAAACATAACTAACCATAACCCTCAATACAATCTAATATCACAAGAATATTTATACCACCCTCAACTTTTGATCCTGACACAAAATTGACAATGCTGAGTATGAGTTTTATCAAGAATAATACCACCAACAATATGAAGACATCTAGTAATTGACTCTAAATGCAAAATCCGAAAATCACAATCTTAAGGAGTCACGGAAAAATAAGGAATAGCCTTAATAAACCTAAAATCCAAACTCGAACAGCTAAACGTAGATAATTGTTTCTTTCTTTGGTGAGTAAATATATTTCATAATCATTTCCTTAGCAATATGGGTTTTCAGCATAACTATGCAACAACTTGCCAAAAATAATTTTGTGATAAGTGTAAGAGTATACTTTTCCAGTATAGACATAATATATGCATATATATATATATATGTTTTTGTGTGTGTTTATGTGTTTGTGTGTGTGTTTGTGTGTATAAAGGTCACTTGGCAATAATTACGACTAATTGCTAAATCACCAAGGTGGAAGGTGGCTACTATATGATATTTCCACGTATGTTTGTGGTGTCAACCTCCCTTAATCTCTTTACTTTAATAGATCCATGTTACATATATAGTCAAAAAATCATAGATTCATGATAAAATAAATATACCTTAATCAATATATAAAATTGAATAAATAATTATTTTGATAAAACATCTATTATATAATAATATATTTTTGACATAACTAGACTATCTATCTCCATTAAAATATTACTAAATTATAAAAATCCTAAAAAGTAAATGCATGCGTAAATATATTGTAACTAAAAAGATTTTCTTAAAAATGTCAAGACATATTAAAAAGGCAATGAATATATATACTTTATGCCAAAATTATAATTTGAATGAAATATTCTTTAACACGTGCAGACTTAATAAAAATCTCAAATTTAGGCTCATAAGTCATCGATATTGGATAAAGTACAATGCTAAACACCTAATGTTATAAAAGGTTCCCATTGATATTTTAGATCATCAAGTCCGAAAGTTGATTACCAAAGAGATTGCTTGGGTCAAGGTGCTACGGAGGAACTAAAAGGTTTTAGAGGATACATAGAAAGCTGATAATATATAAGGACTAGATATCCTAACTTATTTTCCCCTCAAAGATAGATGGTGGAGGTAACCATTTTTACCTATTCTTATAACTTCCTTGAAATCATGTCCTATATTATTATGACCATGTTCCAAAAAAATTTATGTTCTTTATGATGTCTATGTTAAGTCTCATAAAAAAACAATTTGTCTTTGTATGTTTCCTTCACAACCTGTAATAAAGCATTATTCTGACAAAGTTTGTGTAATATAGGTGAAAGTTAAGTCCCTAGTCTCCAATTGAGGATGATTGATCCCAACGAGAGATATTATAATACCTTGAATTTAATTATTCTACTGTCATATTGTTCTTAACCTATTTCAAGATCAAAAGCAAGGGTACATAATAACTCTCAATAACAGTCGTAAAAAAATACACATGGTTATTAGCAATATATTTATCCAATTATAGTTAAGGTAAATCCCACAAGGAACAATGTGACGAGCAACTGAGAAAGTAAGAAATAAAACTAACTCACTCTAGTCCAAACAAAGAATACTAGTGTTTTTTTTGGAGGGAGGGATTTACTATAAAATATAAAACAAGGAAAGAGCCAATTATAATATGAAAAAAATTGATCTGTGATGGAAAAAAAGGGGATTGATATCAGAAAATCAATTCAATAAATGATTGCATGTATTCAAATAAAGTACTCATATTTAATCATGAATTTAGTAAAGTAGCCATGGATTCAAATTACCCACAATGTCTCTCGATCATAAAGGATTTAGTCCTCCCTTGTTCTCTCGAACCTAGTTAAGAAACATTAATAGCATAATAAATTTTAGGATTCAGTTGGATTTTACTATTTCTAGTTCCAATTCATTAGATGAGGTTCCGCTCATAGAACGATTTTGTCCTCCGATGCTCCAGAAATCTTTCCCGATAGTTTTCATCAGGAAATATCTTGAAGGTGGGGTTATCCTTTTGGTTTCAAACCATTAGGATTGTTAATTTATGAATTATTGTAAGGAAACATGGTATAACTCATAGCATTATTAAGGGAATTTAATTTCAAAAGAAGAACATGTTTGGGTTTGACTGTGAGGCTACTGCCTGCTGCCTTCCATAATAGTAGGATATATCCCGCTACTATAGGACTACAATAGGAGGATTTTTTTCTACTATTGGGGGGTCATCATACCAAGATGCTGCTACTATATCAGTCTTCATTGTCTAAAAAACTCAAGAGGTGCAACAATGCCACCTCTTGAGAAAAAAATATATTTTTGGCATTCCGACCCTCAATAAGCTCTTATAAAGTGCCCTAAGACTATTTTATGAAAACATTCAGGCAAAGAAAACTCCTAAAACATGCCCAAATTGTCAAAACCATACCAAGATAAACCTTTCACATTTGTTACAAATCTGAGCCTAATTTGTCTATGAATTCTATAATTTTTATGCCAGAAATGCTATAGAAGCATTGTAAACATTAGAAAAGTAGCCATGCTTCGACGTTTAGCCAAAAATGAGTCCCAAGTTTGAAGTCAAAACCCAACCCCAAAAACTATTATTTTTATGAATTCAAACTCAATTCATGCAAAAATTTAAGTAATGAAGTATAAAGAAAAAGTATATCAATAATTACCTTGTTTTCAACAATGGGAACAAGGTAATCAGAGAGTAGAGGGGATTTTTTGAGTGAAATAAGGAGAAATAGGAAAGAAATCCATTTATTTCCCCATTTAATGGCTTGGTCTAGCTATATCGTCCCTTTTTTACCATAGTGATATAGTTAAGGTAAGAATTTTCCCGCTATAGCAAGATCTAGTTTTGAGGTAAGGAAAGTTTCCATCTGTTAGGTTTTGAGTTGATTTTGTTCTAGTTTATTAACAAGGACCTGGATACCTTGAGTACTTAGAAAAGTACTTTAATGACTTTATTTTTGATGATTTTTGTCTATTATTCATTTTTTATGTCATTTGACCATTTTACCCTTACACGTGGTTGCTGAGTAGCATTTCTGGGGTGTAAGGATGATTAGCTCAGTTCCCAATGTATTTAAATATATGTTAAAATATGCGGTTGCACTACACTATGAGGGACCAGGTCCTTAGAGTTAGACAGAGGTAATCAAATAATAAAGAAACAAGGAAACAAAACTTTGCAGAAAATTAAAGAACAAAAAGATTTAACGCGGAAACCTCCTTGCTCAAGGGAAGAAAAACTACGGCTTGTCTTACAAGCACTCAAAAATATACTATAATCAAACTCTTAATTATAGACTAAAATGGGAACTTAACTCTAAGCGCCACTAGTTTGCAATAACTTTCTTACAAACCTACCTTGACAACTCTGCCAAGAACCCACCTCAATTTTTATTAACTCTAACTAATATCACACTCAGGTAAGTCTACCTAAGCACTCTTAAGAAAACAAGAAAAGGGAATTTATCTTATAACATGAGTAATTGGATTACAGATTCAAACGTGACTCAAGAACACTCCCTATTTCAACACACACAAAATCTATGAACTTGAGAAATATTGCAAAGTTTAGTTTTCGCGATTTTTACTTGAACAATCAGATTACAAAAACTAGCAATTTGAGAAGAATTATTTTTCATTTATACATGGATAATGATTAGTGTAGAAACACAACTAGGCCAGGTGTCCTGAAAGGTACAAGATCACCTACGCAGTTCGTTATACTAATAGACAAAACTGTGAAACATAGTGGTAGTTGTACTGACTTCATGAAGACCCAGGGACCTAGTTCTTTGATGTCAGCTGATCATCATCAAAACTAAATATAGTAATTTTCCCCCTTTTCGGTGATAACAAACCAGCCATAGATTTTTAAGCATCAATATTCATTCATCTTATTTACTCAGAGTGATCACCACTATTGTCGATGAATGTTCCCCCTATCATTGTGCACAATGCTTCTCCCTATCAATATGCCACCAATATTCACTAATATTCTTTACCATGTAACTATGCCATACATCAAATATTCTTCCCCCTATCAAATATACCATCATACATCATACTTTACCAACACTCCGCACATATGCACCTGGTGCCTTCTCCTTAATACATCATGCCACATATTCACACATCATGTAATAGACACTTGGTTCCTACCACATGAATTCCATATTCCACCTTTTGGCATCATTGAAAAGTGATAACAGTAAACCAAGATCAAGAGAAGCACAAGTTAGTTAACTCATGGCCACTAGGGCAACACTAACATGAAAAACAATTTTAAAGTTAAGAAAAAGACAAATAAAATACAAAAACAAAGATTCGTTCATATGTAAAAGGTAATTATCATTTCAGTGCATAATTTAAATCTTCCAGTAAAAAATCTATAGAAATCAAGAAAATTTAAATAGGTGAAGGATTTGGAAGTGGGTTTAGAGAAGTAGAGCCATGTTATTGTTTTTCTATGGCATGAAAGTGTAACAGTGACTTGGTTACATGCCTTATCTCTGTATTCAAGCTAAGAACTTCATCCGTTAGAGTAAAGATTCTATCCTTTAGTTTGAAATTCTCAGTTCTATTCTCTTCATAGACACTTGGGTCCTCATTAGAAAGATGCATAATTGTCATTCGCAATTTACTGATCTCTGCATCCTTAGCAGTTGTGTTGAACTTCAATTCTTCTATTTCTTTTCTAAGAACCTCTTATGAGATGTTACCTGATTTTTTTTCCACACACTGACTCTTGATTAGAGTATTCATCCCAAATAGTTGTATCATACTTCTAGGGGTTCCATTTTTATATACAATACCAAAATAATCAAACATTTTGTTCAACTAATATCCATAAAGTAGACCATGTTTTAAATTTCCCCAAGAACAACCTTATGCATGTTGTCCATTATTAAAGCAGGTAAAATAATAAACTCAAAGCTTCTAAGACAATCTATCAGATACAAATCAGTAGTTGATCTAGGCAGAATCACTTTGTTAAAAAAATCAAAGACTAATTGTAAATAACTTTTTGAGTTATTTCCTATTTATTGGAGCCATAACTTTTCCTTTAACCTTTGATTCATTTGACATGAACTCGAATGAGGGTTGTTATTTTGAGAATGTCCCACACTATTTATAAGAACATCCAAAATTTTCCCAAGATATTTAACATCAAGATTCAGCTTCTCCTTTAAACTACATCAGTCATCTTCAATTTGTCTTTAGAAAAATCCAAGGTGGAATAGAATTCCTTGACTACCTCATCAAAATTTATGGGAATGGGTCCTTCTATAAGATTGGTCCATCTATAATGTTTAACAAGCTCAACTAATTCTATCATACTTGGTTTTGTTAATATATTTTAGTCATAGATTCTCCCAGTTAGCACCGTTTGATTTCTCAAGGACCTGTTTCACACTGCATTAGACACAAACCTTATTTCTTTTTCTAGTTTTCCCTTTTTAAAAACAATAATAGGTTATCCTTTAGTCATTTTCCTCTACTTAGGAGCAGGTCCTTTAGTATTCTGCTGCTTCTTAATAGCACTTCTAGACTTCTCTCCAGGATTTTTTATTATCATACTAACATTTTGTTCCATTGGACTAAACAAGCTCATTATTGGTATATTTGATAGCAAGATGATATTTTTAGCAACCCAGGCATCATCCATCAATATACTACCAAAAAGGTTATGAAGCTTAAGTGCTAAACCTTTATCAATGAGTTAAGTGAAGAAGGAGTTTGGATTTGAAGTATAGGAGAAGAAAGGTGTTTTTCAAGAAGGTTTGAGAGAGGATTTTTATCCATGCTAAGTTTATATTTCTTTGAAAGACATAAGAATGAGAAATTAGCATCCGTTTGGAAATCCTTCTTACCAAAGGGCTATTTATGGCTAGATTTTTCTTTTGATAAGAGAAGGTTTAGGGACAACAAGGTTTAAGAGAATAAATAAGCACAAGGAGAATTTCAAATTTAGGGTGACTCATGTTTTCTCTTAGGATAAGACAAATTTCTAACAAAGTGAGAGAGAAGACGTAACTTTTTCTGACAAAACAAAAAAATGCACATTCACGATACTTACCTGAGAGATGGGACCAGGTCCCTCTCTCTCTCTTTATTGAATCCTAAACCTTGTGTATGTCACATATGTCCTCCTTCAAAGTTTTTCACATGGGTTTATACCTGCAAAGGTATGAAACTGAGTTTAACCAATAAGTATATACTTTAACAAAAAATACTTGTTACCTAATCATAACAATTTTTAGGGTGAAAATTGATCAATCTAATTGGTTAGGTTATTTTGATCAACCCCAGCCTCAACCTGCTCTTCACAACTTGTTACTTGTAAAAAGACTTATTAAATATGTCAGCTATTTGATCTTCAATCCTGCAAAACTTCATGCAAATAGATCCCTTCTCAATATTGTCTCACAAAAAGTGATGTCTCATATAAATGTGTTTGGTCCTCTTATGCTGCACTAGATTCTTGGCCATATTGAGAGAACTTATGTTTTCACACATAAGAGGGATAATGTCTGAGAAAATACCAAAGTCCTTTAGTTATTGTTTGATCCATAATAATTGAGCATATTAAGAAGCTGTAGCTACATACTCAACTTTTGTAGTACATAAAACAACTGAATTCCACTTCTTAGAACCCTATGATATTAAAGAAGAGCCAAAAAATAATCCATTCTCGAGGTAGTTTTTCAATCTACTAGATATCCAACATAATCAGCATCAGCATATCTTACCAGATCAAAACTGTCTTTAGAAGAATAGTATAAGACCAAGTCCCTGTACCTTTAAGACACCTAAAAATTCTTTTGCAGCTTTCAGAGGAGACTTCTAAAGACAGGCCTAAAATTTTTCACACATTCCCACACTAAACATAATATATAGCCTGCTTATAGTGAGATATAGTAAAGATCCAATAATTCCTCTATACATGGTTTCATTAAATAAGGGACCGAATTCATCATTATCTATCTTAGAAATGGTTCCAATTGGAGTTTTAATTGTCTTGGCATCTCCCATGTTGTATTTCTTGAGTAGCTCTTTGATGTACTTTTCTTGATAGATTATTTCCCCTTGAGAAATTTTCTTGATCTACACACCTATGAAGAAACTCAATTTACCCATTATGCATATTTTAAATTCACTCCCTATTATCTTTGCAAACTCTTCACATGGGGATTCAGAAGTAGCTCCAAAGATAATATCACCAACATATATATGGACAATAAGTAAGTTTCTCCCTCTGGACTTTAAAAGGAGAGTATGTCTATTTTCCCTCTTTTAAAGCTATTTTCCATAAGAAAATTTGAAAGTCTCTCGTACCAAGCCCTAGATGCTTGCTTCAACCCATAGATAAAATTGTCCAATTTGAGTACACAATGAGGAAAATATTAATCTTCAAAACTTGAAGGTTGTTTCATATACAATTCTTCCTTCAAGTTTCAATTTAGAAAAGAACTTTTGATATCCATTTGGAAGAGTTTGAACCCTATATAGGCAGAAAAACAATAAGAATCCTTATAGCCTCTATCCTTGCTACAGGGGCAAATGTCTCATCATAATCAATTCCTTTCTCCTAGTTATAAGCCTTGAACAGCCAACCTTGCTTTATTTCTGCTGATAGTTCCTTGTTCATCTTTCTTGTTTTTATACACCCACTTAGTCCCAACAATTGCTCTATCAATAAGTATAGGGACCAGGTGCCAAAATTTACTTCTTTTAGATTGTTGAGGCACCTCCTGCATTGCATTAATCTAGTCAATAACTATTATAGTTTTTTTTTTACAGTTTTAGGCACAATTTGGGACAGGAATGTTGAGAATGCCATTGAATTTCTGTCTTGAGCTCTTGCTTGAACTCCATATGCCAAAGGTGTAGTTAGATTCTCAAGTGGATGAGAAGATTTATACCTCCAGTTTGACCTTCTAAGATTAGTTCCACAGGGACCAGGTTTGCGTGATATTTAATTGGACCCTTCTGGTTGTTCTTCAATTGGAGCTGGTTCTGTGACTGTGATCTTCGATCATCATCACCTTTATCATTGTCATCTTCATCATTTAGTCTTTGACCATTTTTTTAGCAATGCCATCCCTTTGAATAGTAATGAGTTCTTCAATTTTTAAATCTTCACCATCTCTTAGATTCATTAGCTTTCCTGACTCATCAAAGACCACATGCACACTTTCTTCAACACATAGAGTTCTTTTGTTGAAAACTCCATATGCTTTGTTAAAGAATACCCCACAAATACTGCTTCATTACGGATTCAAATTTTCCTAGATTATTCTTGCCATTATTTAGAACAAAGAATTTGCACCCACAAGATCTAAAGTAGTCAAATCTAGGCTTTCTATTGAACACAACCTCATAAGGGGTCTTGTTCATTAGTGATCTAATTGAGTAACTACTTATCACATAGCAAGCAGTGTTTATAGCTTTAACCCAAAAGTTCCTTGGAAGATCACTATCAATCATTATGGTCCTGGAAATATCTATGAGGGTTTTGTTCTTTCTTTAAACAACTCCATTTTGCTAAGGAGCCTTTGTAGCAGAGAAGTTATAGCTGATTCCATTTTCAGCATAGAATCCTGCAACGTGGGAGTTCTCAATTTTAGTTTCATGATCAGATCTGAATTCAATAATCTTACAATTCATCTTTATTTTAATTTATTTGGAAAAAGTAATAAAACCCTTATAGGTTTCATCCTTTCTTCTCAAGAACATTGTCCAGGTGAACCTTGAGTAGTCATAAATAATCATAAAGACATACTTCTTTCTGCCTCTACTTTAGACTTTAAGAGGATTACATAAGTCCATATGCAACATCTCAAGTAGTCTAAAAGTACTCACTTGCTTCTTTAACTTAAAAGAAGACATGGTTTGTTTATCCTTAACACAGGCATTACAAACCTTGTTGTCTGGAAACTTTAGGTTTGGCATGCAACAGACCAGGTCCTTTGAAACTAATCTATCAACAAAGAGGAACTTATATGTCCTAGCCATCTGTGCCATAAATCAACATCTTCACTTTGAACACTTAATCAAGTTAATTCCCCATCAGCTACAGACTCCAAATGAGCCACATGCATATTTTTTATCCCCTAAGCCTTGAGAATAACTTTCCCAAATTTCATGTTTGACACAATGCCTCCATTAACTAAGAATTTAACCTAATTACCTCTGTCACATACTTGAGAAACAATTAGAAGACTGTACTTAAGGCCATTCACATAGTACATATCTTCTATTACTTGATTTAGAGATCTTCCAATCTTTCCCATACCATAAATATAACTCTTTTTATAATTTCCAAAAGAGACACCTTCACCTTCAAATGTCTTAAGAGAAATAAAAAAGTTAGTCCTCCCTATCATATGCTTTGAACATACACTATCCATGAACTAGTTCTGAATGCATTCCCCTCCTCCTACCTGTAAACACAGTCATTTGTTATATTTTGAAACCCACTTGAATTTGAGTTCCTAATAGGAAGACAAAGGTGTGATCAAATCTTTATTGGCCCATATAGGTAGAAAGGTTTTTTTGTTAACATTTTTCAAGGGCATGAAACCATTAGGATAATAATTCTCCTATTTTATTTCGTGTTGATCATTCTAGCTCTAATCCAATACTAACAATTTTTCTTCAAGTGTCCATCTTTTCTACCATGAGGGCATAAGAGATTGTGGACCCTATTTCTTCTACCATGAACAACTTTCCCCTGAGACCTAAGTGATTGGGTTTTGTATTGATAGCTAAGCCTTTTATTATTATTGACACTTTGACTAGTTAAATTAGAAAGAATTTGAGAGGATATGGTCTATTTTAGTAATTTGTTAAGTTCTTTCTTTAGATGGACCAGGTCCTTTTCTAATTCTTCATTCTTATGACGTGCAGTCGTAAGATGCTTTTGAGAATCCCTCAACTTTTCTTCAAGCTCTATTTAAAGCCTTGAAGCTTATTTCTTCCCTTTATCATCAGAAATATTTACTTTCTCTAGTTGACTTATTGAACTTATATTTTTAGATTTCAACTTAGTGAACTATTCCTCTATTTCAGATATTTGGAGAGTTAAAGCAATTAATCCATGATCTTGATTCTCTACTATCTCTTCTAGAGAATTTTTCTCAGTATTCAGTTCATACACAAAATCAATCAACTCACTTTCTAGCTTATTTATCTTTCTAGCAAAGTAGTTATGTAAAATTTTCCTTATTATTAGTGAGACTGACATCATTATCTTCTTTATCTTTAGTGTTTTCCATGAGAGAACACAAGTAATCATAGGTAACTTCACACTCCTCACAGCCAACATGGAAAAATATTTAGCCTTTTCAGCTTTATCAGATTCACTGGAGGAATCTCCCCACACTACTAGTGCTTTAATGCATAATCAGCTCCAATAAGGACCTGGTCCCTATTATTTCCTTTGCCACCTCCAGTCTTGAGATATTCTTGGTAATCCATTTTGTGCATAGAACAGTCCTTAATGAAATGCTCAGGACTTTCACAATTATGAAAAACTTTAAAATTTCCTCCCTTCTTGTTGCTACTTCCTCTTCTTTGAAACAAACCACTTTTCTTCATAGTTCTAACAATCCTTTTTGCTATATGGGCAACATCTGTGTCTTCTTCACTTGAATTAGATTTTGAATCCTTTAAAGCAAGATATTTTTCTTTTTTTTCTGTCTTATTCTAATTTCCTTGCTGCTTCTTGATCTCATGAGTCTTTAGATAAATAATAAGTTCATCCATAGTGAGAGTCTTTAGGTTTCTAGCCATAGTTATGACATCCACTTTTCTTTTCCAGGAGTTAGGAAGAACACCTAAAATTTTTCTTGTATACATTTGTTGAATTATCTCTCCTTCCTTCATAGAAAATTTTTATACTAAGAAGTCAACATGTCAACTTTTGAATCCTTCACATTAGTTTTTCCTTCATGAGTTGTCTTAAAAAAATCTTGTATTTCTTTAGCATTTTCACAAGCAGAAATCCCGTTATACTTATAAGGCCTTATGCCACAGACAAGCAATTTTATTTCCTTGTAATTCTACTCAACTTTATTTTGATCTTTATCATCACGTCTCCCTAGTTTTTGACAACCTTCCTTTTTATGTCTCATTCTTTTACCTCTCTAATAGGCACGTGAGGACCATCAAGTATTATATCTATTAGCTTAATATCCTCAGCCACAATAAAGTCATACATCCTGGTTTTCCACCACTAATATAGTGCCCGTTAAATTAGGGTCATCTAATAGTAGATTGTTCTTATTCCATATTAGGTGGAGTATCCATGATCAATTAATCACTCTATGTATGGAACTTTTAGGGGCCGTTTGGTAGAGTGTATATAAATAATGCAAAATATGGTGCATTAGTAATGCTTGTGTTAGTTATGATTGCATTAGTTATACTTGTATTTTTCTTATGTAGTGTTTGGTTCGATGTATCAAAAAAATATGAATTACATAATTTCTAAAAAAAAAAATTCTTACATAATGCCCTCAATGTATATGTTGGAAAGGATGCAAAAAAATTTTCGAGGAATAATAGGGTCTTTAAGAATGTTAATGCATGCATTAGAAAGATGCATAATTGTCATTAGCAATTTACTTATCTCTGCATCCTTAGCAGTTGTATTGAACTTCAATTGTTCTATTTATTTTCTAAGAACCTCTTGAGAGATGTTACCTGATTTCTTTTCAACACACTGACTCTTGATTAGAGTATTCATCCCAAATAGTTGTATCATAGTTCTAGGAGTTCCATTTTATAGACAATACCAAAATAATCAAACATTTTGTTCAACTAATATCCATAAAGTAGACCATGTTTTCCATTTCCCCAAGAACAACCTTATGCATGTTGTCCATTATTACAGTAGCTAAACTAATAAATTCAAAGCTTCTATCGACCGTCAAACCTGGACTATCCGGTAGCATTCAGTAAAATGGCAATAACTCACTCATCCGATGTCGGATTTTGATGAAATTGATATCGATGGAAAGCTTATTCAATCACTTTAGAAGTCACACATATCCATTCAAAAGGAAAGATTTAGGCTTAAGGAATGATTGGGGTATTACAATATCTCCCCCTTGGAAACATTCATCCTCGAATGTTGCTATATAGGCCAAGAACAAGAGAAAATGAGGACGCATAGCAGGAACTACTCACATAGAAGGGCTCACTTTACTCTAATACTCTTGAGTACTTCACCAAACGCACAAGTCGTGGAGGGAATAACCATATAGCAGAATAAATTAGATTAGAAGGTAGCTTGATTTAAACTCATGGAGAAAAGATAAGGGTAAGTGGCTCGCATATCCACTTCTGCTTCCCAAGTGGCACCCTCTACTGATTGATTTCGCCATAGAACTTTAACCAGGGGAACTTCCTTGTTCCTCAGTCTACGGACTTGATAATCTGGGATTTCAACCAGGATTTCATCATATGAAAGGCTATCCTGAACATCACAACCTTCTGACGGATCAACAACAAAAGAGTCTCCAATGTGCTTCTTAAGCATAGAAACATGAAACACAGGATGGACAACTGAAAATTCTGTAGGAAACTCAACCTCATAAGCTGCTTTCCCAACACGATCCAAAACTCTATAAGGGCCAACATATCTGGGATTCAGCTTCCCTTTCTTTCCAAATCTTTTCACCCCTTTCATGGGTGACATTTTCAAATATACCAAATCATCGACTTCAAACTCAAGAGCTCTTCTTCTCATATCTGCATATGACTTCTGATGACTCTGGGCTACCTTTAACCTCTCTCGAATTAACTTAACTTTCTCTATAGCCTCAAATACAGCATCAGGTCCAATCACAACAGCTTTACCCACTTTGACCCAACCTATGGGCGATCTATATTTTCTCCCATACAAAGCTTCAAATGGAGCCATCGTAATGCTAGCATGAAAACTATTGTTGTAAGAAAATTCAATCAATGACAAATGTTCATCCCACTTTTTTTGAAATCAAGAACACATGTCCTCAACATATCCTCCAAAGTATGGATAGTCCTCTCAGCCTAACCATCTATCTGCGTATGAAAAGCAGAGCTAAGATGAACTTAGGTGCCAACACCCTTCTGGAAGGCCCTCGAAAAATGAGAAGTAAACTGAGTACCTCTATCGGAGATGATAGAAAATAGAGCTCCATGCAACCTGACTAACTCTCGAATATACAGCTTAGCAAAGTCCTCTGCAGTGAAAGATGTATGCACTGGCAGGAAATGTGCGAACTTATTCAAACTATGTACAACAACCCAAATCAAACCATGATGGCGGCGAAAAGGAGGTAAAACAGTCACAAAATCCTTATTCACTTCCTCCCACTTCCAAGTAGGGATACTAAATTCTTGCATCATTCTACTGGGTCTCTGGTGTTCTATATTCACCTGCTGGCAAGTTTCACACTTCTCTACAAACTACACTATGTCCTTATTTATACCATTCCCCTAATAAATCTCCCACAAATCGTGGTACATCTTGGTAACATCGGGATGAGTAGAATACCGTGCGCCATGTGCCTCAGCCATAATCCTCTGCCTCACATCCTCAACATCAGGCACACACAACCTATTCTGAAATCTTAATACACCATCTTCCCCTCGGGAGAAAACCTCCACCTTTTGGTCTTTAACTGATGCTTTCAGTTCGACCAAATAAGAATCTGCATCCTGCTTCTCTTTCACTTCAGAAACTAGGGAAGATTCAGAACTACTTTGTACCCAAACATTACGCTCAACTGAGTCGAGCAATCTAACACCTAAACTAGCTAAATGGTGTACTTCACGAGCTAACTCTTTCTTATCTTCCTCTACATGTGCTACACTACCCATGGATGATCTGCTAAGGGCATCCGCCACTACATTGGCCTTTCTCGGGTGATTCAACACACTCAAATCATAGTCCTTCAATAATTCTAACCATCGCCTCTATCGAAGATTCAACTCTCTCTGAGTGAACATATACTGTAAACTCTTGTGATCTGTAAAGACATTAACATGAACACCGCACAAATAGTGTCTCCAAATTTTCAAAGCAAAAATCACTGCAGCTAACTCGAGGTCATGGGTTGGATAATTCTTCTCATGAGGTTTCAAATGTAGGGAGACATAAGCTATAACCTTACCCTTATGCATCAACAAACAACCCAAACCAAGTCTTGAAGCATCACAATATACCACAAAAATCAGATGGTTAACCGGTCAGAGGAGTAGCAATGGAAGAGAAACCTTCGACGAAACGATGGTAGTAGCCAGCTAGACCCAGGAAACTCCTAATATCAGATGGGGAAATAGGTCTAGGCCAAATTTTCATAGCTTCTACCTCTTGAGGATCAACTCGAATACCTTAAGAAGAAATAATGTGACCCAGAAAATCAATTGACCAAAGACAAAATTCACACTTGTTAAATTTAACAAACAACCGCTGAATTCTAAGGGTCTGCAAAATAATTCGGAGATGATTTGCATAGTCGTTCTCACTTTGGGAGTACACAAGAATATCATCTATGAACACAATAATGAACATATCCAGGTATGGTCTGAACACCCAATTCATAAGGTCCATAAAAGCTGCTGGGGCATTAGTTAATCCGAATGACATGACCAAGAATTCAAAATAACCATAACGAGTGTGGAAAGCTATCTTTGAAATGTCGCACTCTCTGACTTTAAGTTGGTGATAAATGGATCTCAAATTTATTTTCAAGAAATAACTAGCACCTTGCAGCTGATCAAACAAGTCATCAATTCTAGGAAGAGGGTACTTGTTCTTGACTGTGACCTTATTAAGCTGATGATAGTCTACGCACATGCGCAATGAACCATCTTTCTTTTGCATGAATAAAATGGGTGCACCCTAGGGAGACTCATTGGGCCTTATAAAACCCTTATCAAGAAGATCTTTGAGTTACTCTTTCAACTCCCTAAGTTTTGCGGGGGCCATACGATATGGAGGAATAGAATTTGGCTGTGTATCAGGGAGAAGATTAATTCCAAATTCTATCTCTCTATCGGGAGGTACCCTTGGGATATCTTCTGAGAAAACATCAGAAAACTCATTAACAATACTAAGAGATTGAATAGTTGGAGTCTCAGACTTAGTATCTTTAACTTAAAACAAATGATGGATACAACCTTTGGAAATCAACTTCCTAGATTTAAGATAGGATATGAAATGACTTTTTGGAGATACAGAATTTCTGGACCACTCAAAGACTGGCTCATTGGGAAGCTGAAACTTCACTACCCGAGTACGACAGTGTATAGATACATAACAAGAGTGTAGCCAATCCATACCCAGAATAATAACAAAATCAACCATGTCTAGCTCAATCAAATCTGTAAACATGAATCTGTTAAGAACAATGATAGGACACTTTTTATATATTTGCTTAACGACAACAGATCACCTACTGGTGTAGAGACTAGAAAAGGCTTAGAAATCTTTTCAGCACTGATTTCAAAATTCACATCCACCAACAGAGTCACATAAGAAAGACTTGACCCAGGGTCCATCAATATATACACATCAAAATAAAATACACGGAGCATACCAGTAACAACATTAGGTGAATCTTTCTGCTCCTAACTGGGTGGTATAGCATAAAAATGATTCT
Organism: Capsicum annuum; assembly: GCF_002878395.1. NCBI lineage: Eukaryota > Viridiplantae > Streptophyta > Magnoliopsida > Solanales > Solanaceae > Capsicum > Capsicum annuum. The sequence goes on from NC_061114.1 coordinate 76,960,559, forward strand.
AGCGCGTACCACCTGTAGTACTAGATGAGGCACCCTGAAGAGGAGTAGGACGAACTACAGGGGCTAAAGCAATAATAGTTTTATTCTTGGACGAACATCGCGACTCCCCTGTCTAGTATATGGACAATCCCTGAATTTGTGGCCCAACTTACCGCAACCAAATCAACCTCTCTGACCAATTAACTCACACTATCCTGGGACCTGGACATAGTAGGCCTATTACCCTGCTCTGGCCTAATTCTAAATGCAAGAGTACTGGCAGATGAAGGTGCTGGAATAAGAGAAAGGCTCTAGAACTGAGGGCGGATCCCTCAAAAAAATCTAGCCTGACTATACCCCTGCTGCTCAGATATAACTCTCTTATTCCCTCTCTCTCTCTCTCCTTCACTTTGTCCTCTTCAATCTGCTGAGCATGGATCATTAGTCTTGAAAGGTCCATGTACCTATTAAGCATAGCGGATCTACACTCTTTCAGGATATAACCAGATACATCAGCCAAGAACTTACTCATACTAGTTCTAGAATCAGCCTGCATACCGAAAGCATATTTAGACAACTGGTCAAACTTATGGCAATACTCCTTAACTATAATGGAGCCCTATCTCAAGTTCATAAATTCTTCTAATTTTGATTCCCTCAACTCCGAGTAAAAGAATCAATCTAAGAAGGCATCTTGGAATAATTGCCAAGTCATAGGAGTACCATTCTCCCTTTTACTCTTTCTCTATATCTCCACCCAATCATAAGCAACATATTTCATTCGATAGGCAGCCAATTCAACACTCTTCTCCTCAATCACACGTATAATTTGAGTTATCTTTCTCACTTTATCTAAATACATTTATGGGTACTCACCTACTTTTAACCCATAGAACTCAGGTGGATTCATTTGCATAAAGTTACAAACTCGAGCTGCAGTAGAATCATTCCCTTACAGAGGTGGAACAGTAGCCTGGGTGTTGGCTTAGGCGTTAGCGGTGACCGCCTGGGCTAGCGCTTGGAAAGTTGCCTAAAATTTGGCATGGGACACTGTCTCACCTAAAGGATCAACGGGTTCAGGTCATTCATTGTTTCTGCAAGCTCCACAAGGAGGAATTTTCTGTCATAAGAGAGCACAGATTAACCGTATAGAGAAACAGTCATAGGCATGATAGACTCTTGAAAGAAAGAAATAACTTTTCCTAAAACGTCCCATAGCCTCTTGCTCATAGATATGGAGCGTTACACACTGATGATCAAGACTCTACATAACGCATCTTGTCAGACTCCCTAGGACTCTTTGAACCTTAGACTCTGATACCAAGCTTGTAACGCCCTAAGAACCCATCCCGAGACATCACACGGTGGTTAAGGTCACACGCGGCCTCAAGCTAACCCTCTAAGCCTGTCATCACTTTCAAAACTCACTACAACACAAATCATTCTAAGATAAAGAGGAATAAGCATGTCATGACCATGCTTAGATACATAATGATACTATCCTGTACAACCAAAATACTGAGATCCTGTATATACTGGCACACTAATCTGACAAAGCCTCTACTATATAAGACTGAGGAGCCATTGGGACAGATCCCCAACTGACTTGTACTGAACTGAAAATAAACGACCATCTATGAGCAAGACAAAATGAGAGATACAGGTTCTCGAACCATGAAGACTTACCAACTGTAGAGATGTAGAAGAAGGTACTCGAAGATCAGTGTTGCTGTTGAGACTGAGCACCTAAACCTATATCACAATGACATATAGAATATAAAAGAGTATGGGAATCAGTACATGGGAATGTACTGAGTATGTGGGGGGTGGATGCAACATTTAAATAATATCACAAATGTATAAGAAAATCATGCATGCTGGCCATAATAATTCTCTTCACTTGAATTATCTGAAACATGGTTCTCATAAATCATCAGTAGTAATACATGCTTCATAGATCTCGTAAATTATTTATCTCAACTCAAAATCTTTAACTCATGACTTAGAGTGACTCGGTAACTCAAGAGACTTAAATCATTATGGACGTGGGAGTTTTTTATAACTGACATAACTACTCCATGTGAGCCGCATAGAGTCTAATGTTTTGCCATCCTAAGGAGAGAACCCCACATTAGCAGGGCTGTTGTACTCTAGCTAGGGAGTACAACCTCAATCTCATCATCACAATCTCGTACTCAGCCTTTGGCCTACAATTATCAACATCAATCCTACGGTGGCACGTAGTTCTGGAAAAATACCAAATCTCCCGCTTGGTGCTAAATACTGCTCCTAGACTCATCTTAGAACATATTAGGAAATCCACCTCAATCAATATCAACTCATGGGTCCATCATGATGACCAAAACAATAGTATATCTCATCGGTAAATCATATATGATTGTGGATTCCTAACTTGACTCAAAATCAAAACAATCTTTCTCAACATCAAGTACCTTTACTTGTCAAATCATTTCAAATATCAAAAGCTTCAAGGAAACATCGTAGGACTCATTCTCGACTTTTAATCTCAAATATCAATATGTATTCAATAGTCAAATTTCTCATGGAAAGGAATGACTCAGAACACTTGTCTCAAATTGTTCAAAAATCATAAATTCATATTAATAATATTCAAGTCATGGGACTTGAGTTAAATTTCTTAGAAATCATCAATACATAATGATAATATACAGCTCATGGAATAAACCCTCAATTTAGGAAACATGATGGTGAAATAATCATAACTATCAAACTTATTCAACTTAAATCTCATAAATCATAATTAAAGAAATTTGGGTGTAAACCTACTTGCAAAATCATAAATCAGTAGTAGAAGTTAAACCTTTAGGCACAAGAACGAAAGAAGTGTTCTTGTTCAAACCCCACATACCTTAGATTTTGATTTCGAAGATATAGAAACTTGCTTGAAACTTCTTTCTCACACTTTTAAAACAAGACCTTGCTGCCTTTGACTTAAGGAGCTTAGTTCTTGAACAACTTGAAGAAATTTATGGGAGATTTCTTGAATTTCTTAGAGATGATTTGATTTTTGGGTTTGGAAGAAACCCTAGGTTTCTAGATATTTCTTGAAAGAAATTTGGAGAGAAATGGAAAGAAATGGTCTTCTCTTCTCTACATATATATATATATATATAAGGCCACAAGGAGCGGAAATAACCAAGATGCCCCTTTGAGAAAAAGTTGAAATTTGTTGATCAAGGCCTGTGATGATCGACCTGACGATTCGTCCGAAAGACTGACAGTCCACCAAGTTATCCGTCACTCAAACACCAAAATTGAAATGTTTTCCCTCAACTTGATGGTTGACCTGATGGTCCATCAGACAAGTGACGGTCCACCAAGTCGTCCGTCACTTGAGGGCCAGAAATGAGACATTTGTCTCGGTATGACGGGCACCTTGATGGTTCATCAACTTTGTGATGGTCCACCACTTTGACCGTCACATGACATCCCAAAAAGGGAGCTACTGCCTTGGCTTGATGGGACACTTAATGGTCCACCAAGGACCTGACGGTCTACCAAGTCGACCGTCAAACTTTGGTTATCCGATAGCATTTAGTAAAATGACTATAACTCACTCATCCGATGTTGGATTTTGATGAAATTGGTATCGATGGAAAGATTACTCAATGCTATACAACATGGTTTAAATATCAATCACTTTAGAAGTCATACATATACATTCAAAAGGATAGATTTAGGCTTAAGGAATGATCGGGGTATTACATTTAGCAACCCTACTAGGATTATATATGGTCCACTTTATTTCTACTTTGTCTTATTTCTTAAAGTGTATGAGTAGGACATTTACATTTTGGGCTATTATGGAATGGGTTGGTCCATTTTTGTATAAGACTTTAACTACTTTTTATTAATAAAATCTCAAAAATTTGTCCAAAAAATAAAAAACAAAAATAGTCGGTGCACCATATCTAGTGCCCCTGCAATTGCCAGCCTTAGGCCACAATCGAAATAGGGCAAATAGATGAGAAAGGTGTCCTAACTAGGATAGCCCTTCTATGATCATAATAGGCCTACCATTTTTGGTACTATGATTACGACCTATGGTCTGCGATCATGAGTGCCGGGTATAAATACTTGTGTCTCATTATTTTCACCTTCTTTTGAGACTTAGAGCTTAAGGTTTCGTGGTTTTGAGCTATTTTCTTCACTACTAAGCTTGGGTAAGCTCCATTACACTCATCATTTCAACTAATTTCATCCATCATTCTTGTTTTTGTTCCAATTACAAAGTGGAAATTAGGGATTTTGGACATGAAGGCCCAAAATTGTATTTTACCAATTTAAAGTCCAATGTTGCTCCTTTTCACTTGAATAATGTTCCTAATTCTATAATTACTAGTTTTTCCTTAATTTCATCTTCAAAACAACTTGAAATCTTGATTTTAGATGGATTTTTCCATTAAGTTTTAAAAATGATTTTTTCATTATTTTGGACCTTTTTTTAAACTCTAATTGACTTGGGTTGTTAGTTTTAGGTTCCTAAAAGTATGGGGAATATGTTTTTAAACTAAAGTTACAATTTTTCTCTTCTTTTTTAAAAACTCATTTCGAGAGTCCATTTTGACCCCAAACCAAAAATAGGCAATATGGTTGTCGTTGGATCTTTATTGATGAGTATATTTTATATTTATATAGTTTAGTTGATTTTGGGTCCATTCATGAGGAGTAGGGCTTTGGAATCAAAGTATAGAATGTCAATTTTGTCATTTAGGGTAGGTTATGGCTTAACTTTTTCAAACTAAGCTGGGTAGTTAATTTGTATACAAAATTCATCTTAAGGGGATGGGAAATAATCATGACATTGGCTATCTTAATGTGTTATACCCGTGTGAGGCCTATATGTTATATAATTATTGGTCTTAAGAGATTATGTGATATGTGTGATTGTGTAGGGTCTTTTGTGATGTTGATAGCTTTATATACATGTGAATAAATTGTATTTTGTTGATGAAAAAGAATGTTGTTGTACCATGTTTTTATTGTGATGTATTCATACTTTATTTGCATGTGAAACATATAGAAATTTATGGATGGTTGGAAACAATCAGTGGATATTTGCTCACATAGTTGCTAAAATATATCACTTTTGTTGGTTGTGGAAATACACCATATGGTTGGTTGTGGAAATATTCATTGTAATTTGTTGTGATCATTATATCTTAATATCATACTTATCTATGAGACATTGGTACCACTGCAACACCTGAGAAACAATGACAACACCTGTTTAAACCCTTCCTGAAGGATGTGCCGGGGAGAAGCTATTGTACCATCTTATAAAAACCTCCTCGAGGGATGTTTCGGGTAGGAGTTATTATATATGGATTTTTAAGGGTTGAAGAACCCCCCATGTGTCCTATATCGAGAAGCTTTAGCTTCATAGGTGTATACCGAGAAAGTAGGGCAGTATCGGAGGTTGTGCGACAACCTTGTGCATTATCATCATCATCATCATCATCATCCTCATCATTGCCATCATTAGTATTATTATCTTTACTTTATAATATTTGTGATGTGATTATACTTCTACTTTGACTTATTACTTATGTTATTGTTCTATCTTCTTATGCTTGCACAAAATGATCTTGTATGTATGTTTTCCTTCCTAATCCTAATTGTATGTGGTATATTATATACTTGTGGTCTTTTCTCATATTTTATTTAAATATATGTAAAATATTTGAAATGTTAGTGCAAGTAGTATGGGCTACCATTGTGGGACATTTTCTTCTTATAGGTGACGTTCCCTTAGTATGTATTTTGTATGTCTTATTTTCTACTTTGTTCGATCGGCCTATGATACCTACTAAGTATAAGTAGACCGTACTTACTCCTATCATACCCTTTTAGTGCAGATTCAGGTTTGGGTGTGCCTCACATTGATTGACTCAGTTGATTGTTGGAGCTTTCTAGGTAGGAAAAAATTTTTAGGCATTCGGATGTCTTCTACTATCCTTCTCTATCATTAGACTATGTCTTTACTAGTTTATTAGATATAGATTAAATTTTGGGAGTTATGGTTGTAGTGTTGATTGTATTCTTTTCGCTTTTATTATACTTATATGACTCGACTTTATTCTAAAAGCCTTACCTTAGGGTTATTTCATTCATTTTCTTCTTTTTATATCAGTTTTGATGATAGGCTTACTTGTCAAGGTACGCTGCGACAAGTGCTATCATGACCCTTAATTTTGGGTCATGACAAATTAGTATCACAACATCCAAGTTCATTGGTCTCAATAGTATAAGAATGAGATATCTAATATAATCTTGTGGATTAGTACATAGATGTCCTTATCTATCTTTGATATGTCATAGGATGTATTTAGGAAACTTCTCTCATTTTATCCCATATTACGTGAATTTCTTTTATACCTTGTGATCTAAGTTGTGTTTCACTCTTTTTGCACAAATAGTGTTGACTAGGTCATATGAGAGTAAATGTGTGGAGCCTTCAATAAAAGGGTAAGCCTCGAGTATTATATGGACTCAAAGAAGTGGATAGGACGGTGGATCAGCCCTATCTAGGAGGAGTACAAGGGGACTCTACCCTGACCCTCAGGTTCTAATTCCTTTGAGTTCGTCTACCTTAGTTTTGGAGGATTTTTAGTAAATTTGCTGACCCTCTTAGATGGTTCTCCTTTGGTTATGTTGGGTGTTTCTCCAATTTTGAGTTGGATCCTCCAGTTACACAGGCTTCTATTTTGGGTACTCCTCTATAATGACCCTTCAGGTCACTATCAACATTCTTTCTTATTTTTCCATGAGCCTCGAGTATTAGATAGACTCGAAGAAGTGGACGGGCAGGTGGATCAGCCCTATCTAGGAGGAGTACAAGGGGACTCTACCCTGACCCTCAGGTTCTAATTCCTTAGAGTTCGTCTACCTTAGTTTTGGAGGACTTTTAGTACATTTGCTGACCCTCTTAGATGGTTCTCCTTTGGTTATGTTGGGTGTTCCTCCAATTTTGAGTTGGATCCTCCAGTTACACTGGCTTCTATTTTGGGTACTCCTCTATAATGACCCTTCAGGTCACTATCAACATTCTTTCTTATTTTTGCCGATAGAGCTTCTCCATAGATTCCCCAAGACATTAGTGACTTGCTAGAACTGATAATTTGGTTACCTTGTGGTTTATTTGGTTTTTAGAACAACTTTCCCTTTTTGAAGTCTTCCTTGATTCCAATTGACTATCTAGAAAAAACATTTGTAAAACAACCTTAAATGTGAAATTCGACTTCATCAATGCATCCAAAATGTAAAAATCTATGTGGTTACATATCTTATTTACTTGAAACAAACTATGGATACATCTCGAGGCATTGTCCGAAGCCCGAAACTACGTACCAAGCTTCAGCTGTAACCTGGCATAGAGAGTGATACCACGACCATGGTGGGAGAGGTGCAAACTTAATGCCACAATAACAGCCAAGCGAGGTCCACAACTGCGTATCTCGAGGCCTGGGTAATGCCTATTTAAAGGCTATCTTGCCTAAAATTTTGGCCATTTTGTGCCTCCCTCTTGAGCTCTAAACCCTAATAGAGTGTAAAATCTTCAAGTGAGTCTTGTGGGTTGAGTAGGAGCTTGAATAACTTATGTAATCTATTTTTGCTACAAATCTAAGGTAAGATTCCTTCAAGTTTTGTATTAATTTCTTATTTTCTAGACCCAAGACCCTAAATGGTTCAGGGCTCAATTATAGCCACAATTATGTTGGATTTACTCAAATTTCTTAAGGGTTAAATTCCCTTATGATAGTTGAGCAATGACTTGGTCTTGAAAACTCATTTTCCAAAGGTAAGACCCACTTGGGGGTTTGGTGTAAATTTGAACCCATGGGATAATGGTGCTATAATGGGTGTTGTTAATCTTTTAATGATGATTAGATTATGTTGTTGATAACTTGGCTCGTGGAAGAAGCTTCAAGAAAAAGAAAGGCAAAGGTTGTTGGTTCGTGGACTACTTGGGCTCAAGCTAGGTTAGGCTTACTTGTAATTAGATTGACGTTAATTGTAGTATAATTAAGATATCTTGTGAGATTAGGTGGGGCCTTAGATTATAAATGGGTGAATTATGATACTTGGGATTAGTTGATCCTTGTAGGCTATTATACCTGTAAAATGTGATTCTTGACTATAGCCTAGAACCTTGGATAGTTCCACTTGTACTTTCATGAATAGTATGAGAATACTTTAGCTGCTCTAGTGGAGGAGAACAATGTTGTTGACAAACCTTAAGAGCATTTTGACCTAGATATGACTAGTTATGAATTTGGTCTTAGTATTTGGGGTGCCTTAGAAGGTATACTTGAAGAAGATTTTCCCTTATAGGCCTAGTATGGATTGATAAGCCCTTATTGTGTGATTTAGATAGCCTAACCTAATTCCAGGTAGAAGTTACTCTTGTAGAAGTGAACTTTGGCATTATTGGGATAAAGGAGTAGGACTTAACCCATATTAAGCTTGAACTATGTAATTCCTTAGTGACCTAGATACTCGATGAATGTCTAAGTTACATTATTGAGGTTTAATGGTTAAACATGACATAGTTGGATAATGTGTATACTTGATTAATTATCTTGTTGTCATTTAATGGATAGCCTTGGAAAGTCTTGTAAATTGAACTTATGGTTATGCTATCACTTGGCTTATTAATAAGTTCACAAAGGGAACCTTAAATTATGTTACCACTCTTTCTATGACCCAATACTAATTGTTAAGATAGTGTTTATGTGAAGGATTTTCCTTTAAGGTAAGTATTTTGAAAAGTGGGAGTAAAAGAGGTATTTAGAGAGCATGTACTTGACTTATAATTGACTTTCTAAAAACATATTAACTTGGAAAAGTGGTAATTGCATATATCATTTCGACACTCATGCTTATGCATCTACTTATATTATGTAATGATGATTAATTGTAAAGTATGTTGTTATGTGTTACCTTACATCACTTATAGTCTATTATGGTGGGTTGTATATGCTTATTGATTAGACTACATAATGATGTTATGATGATGCTCGGTGAATCTAGAGGATATAATGATGTTATGATGATGTCCAGTGAATCCGGATGATATAATGATGTTACGATAATGCTTGATAAATATGGAGGATATAATGATGTTATGATGATGCCCAGTTAATTTGGAGGATGTAATGATGTTATGATGATTCTCGGTGAATTCAGAGGATATAATAATGTTATGAAGATGCTCGATGAATTCAGAGGATATAATGATATTATAATGATGCTCGGTAAATCCGCAGGATATAATGATGTTATATTGATGCCTGGTAAATCTAGAGGATATAATAATGTTATAATGATGCTTGGTGAATCCAAAGGATATAATGATTTCATGATGATGCCCAGGGAAACCAAAATAGGTAATGATGTTTTCATGATGCATGGTGAATCTCGAGCTTATAATAATGTTATGATGATGCTCGGTGAATTCAGAGGATATAATGATGTTATGATGATTCTCGGTGAATACGGAGGATATAAATGATGCCTTGTGAATTTTAAGGATATAATGATATCATGATGATGCTCGATGAATTCAAAAGAGGTAATGATGTTTAGATAATGTTTTATGTGGTGAGTATATATGAATACATGGATATATGTGAGGTTATGCTGTGTGTGGCTAAACCTATTTATGTACTTGGGATATGATGTCTTCCTCTGTAAGTTGTTATCTATTCATTATCATTAATCACTAGATAAGAAAAGTGACCCTTATTAACTCTAATTAGTAACTAAAAGTATATCATGCCGAGTATAGGGTTAAGGCTAATAGATATGTGTAATCTTGTGTAGAACCAAAGTCTCACCTAGTAAATCTACTTGACTTGGATAAATGGTTATATTATGGAATGTCGCCTAGTAAAGTGGCTTATGTGATAGCTAGTTGTCTCTAATAAATGACCATGACTTATGGCTAGAAGCCTAGTGAACTAGTTGGTGGACCTTTCTTAGCTAAAGTATGGAAACTAGTTCTTAAGGTTATGACATGCTCAATCATAATAGACCTTGTATTGTAGGATAAATGGCTAAGTTGACATCTAGTATGTGATGCAGTGGAGGCTCAATTGATGAATTATATAATTAGGAGGCTAAATTGAAGATGGCTTTGTGATGGGTGAATAAATAATAGTATTGGTAACTTATAGCTTTTCAGTATATGATGACTAGTAAACTATTAGACTTGTAAACTAGTTGCTCGTGGCAATAAAGGCTATCTAGCATAGGCTAGACATGAAGTTTATCAATGAGTTAGAGATTAAATAACTATATAACCATGTTATGGTGACATCCTCTTTATTATGTCAAATTGCGGTATTAATCATAATTGTAGACTTCAGTAAGAGGACATGGCGGGAATAAACAACCCGTGACATTCGTGAGTTGCCTATGTAGTTGTGCCTTGATATGTTGATGAATTGATCTTTTGGTGTACTCTTCGGTGGTATGGGACATCGTGAGGTGTTTTTTGTTTGTTATCCTTGAGTACAGTTCCCGACTGTATGGGACATCATGGTAAGTTCTTTTGCTTTATATTCTAATTATGGTAGTTGTTTTGATTATGGTAATTGCATAGTTGTTGATGTATATATATGGCTTTATACTTCCAAAATGATTAATAATTTTGTATGAAAGTTATGGTATATGTGGACATGGAATGTCATACTATTGTTCTAGTTAACTAGTTATCTTATATAGTGATATCGAAGATGATTCAGGTTTGATTCTGTTCCTTGAGTTTAAGTTATTGTCTTACTCTATATATCCTTATATCATAATTTAGCTCAGTCGACCAATGATGTTTACTGAATACCCGTGTTTTGGTACTCATACTACATTTGTGTACCTTTTTGGTGCAGACCCAAGTTTTAGTTGCCACCGTTAAGTTGAAATCATTCAATGTTGATCATTAGGACACAGGGTGAGCTCTTGGAGTTTGAGTTGCCCTTTTTTACTTCTATCCTTATTCTATCTTTTGTATTGGAGATGAATGTATAAGACTATTTAAGACTATTATACATTGAATTATAATTTCTATTATTGAATGTAGAGATGCTCATGTACTAATACTATCAGGTCATGGGATTGGTATTCAAATGATACTTGTTTTTTTGTGGAAAGTCGTTATATTGTGTTCCTATATAGTTCTATGTTGGATGTTTATACCAAGGTAACCCATTGCATTAGCTCTAGGTTGTGATGTTAGCTTACCTAATGGTGGGTTATGGTAGGTACCATCATGACTCGAAATTTGGTTCGTGAAAAATTTGTATCACAGCCTAGGTTTCACTGATATTATTGGTAAAAGACCAGGTTTCTAATAGAGTCCCGTGGATCTAAATGTTGACGTACGTTTCCTATCTTTGGGAGGCTATAGGACATTTTTAGGAGTCCCTCATATCATTTACTCATATCATGCTAAGAGTATGAGTTGGTTTGTTGGATATTCTCTTGACTTTACTTTTTTTGCAGATGCTTAGGACTCATGCTATTGTTATACTTGAGGAGGGTCCTAAGACCTAGACTCATGATGTGTTCCCAGTAAGGGATTAGGATGGACCTCTCCCAAACCCTATTCCTACACCCGAGCTAGAGACTCCTCTACCTCAGCCAGTGGTGGGGAAGGGACCAGCCCAGGCTTCACCTGGATTTAGCCCTTTTTCTTTGCTTAAAGATACTTTAGTTCAGCTATTGGGTATTATTAATGGTTCTCAAACTACTTGGATAAGAGTGCAGCCTGTAGCTGTATCTCATAGAGTTAAGGTATCGCCTATTCTGGTAGTTTTTCAGACGACAGTTGCTCAACCAATTATAACTTAGCCTGCTATGTCTGCAGAGAAGTAGAAGACGCTGGGTAGATTATTGAGGTTGGCTCCACCTGGGTTTTCTGGTGCTCCCAGAGAGAATGAATTTGAGTTTCTGACTTCTTGTGAGAATAGGATTCATGGGTTAGGCTTTGTTGAGATCGAAGGTATGGATTATACCATATTTCTATTAGACTTGTCTGTTCGGCACTGGTGGAAAGGTTTTGTCAGTTCTAGGCCAATTAGATCTTTCTCTCTCTTTTGGTCTCAGTTTTCGGAGATGTTCTTGAAGAAGTACATAATACACAACCTTAGAGATTAATTGAGGGATTAGTTCTCTAGATTGGTGCAAGGTTCAATGATAGTTGCTGAGTATGAGCCTTATTTTCATAAGTTGACTATATATACAACTTCTATCTTGGATACAAAGTATTAGAGAGTTCGCTGCTTTGTGAGAGGATTGATATTTCCTATTTGTATGGTTACTCAGAGTTTGGTTGCTATAGGAAGGGTTTTTACTGAGGTTTCTGATTATGCTAGAGTGATGGATAACATGCAGCATGAGGGTGTCGTTATAAGAGGCCCAAGTTTTAGTGCAGATTTGGAGGGAGCCATAGTAGTTCCCAATTTAGGGGGTATTTATTATGTTGGACATTCTCTACATCTATCTTTTCAGTTCCAGAGTTAGACTAGTCGTCTAGTTCAGGCAACTCTTCATACCGCTGACAGGGGTCAGTTCAGTACTAGTGGCCACCCTAGTTAGGGCGGTGATCAGTCCTTGAGAGGTTAATTATTAAGCCATGCTAGGCATAGTAGCTATGTCAGATCAGCTGGAGTGGTGAGTTTTGGTTCTGCTTGTGATTCTTATTTTACTTGCGGACATCCTGGTCATTTCCGAAGAGTGCCCTAGTCATGGGGCGATGGTTGTTTCAGTCGAGGGATCCGTCAAGTAGAGGTGGTTTATGAGGTTGTAGGGGTGGTTTCCATGGTGCTCGAGGTGGAAATCAGGAAGGTAGGATAGAAGGTCGGTCAGGTGCCCAGCCAGGTAATAGGCGTCGTCAGTTGTATGCAGTACCTGTTAGACCTAAGGCTAAGAATTCGGATATTGTAGTTATAGGTGTGATTTTGGTATGCCGCAAGTCGACTCATCTTTGTTTGATCCTGAATCTACTTATTCTTATGTATCTACTTATTATGCACCATAATTGGACTTGACTATTCATTTATTATATGTGTCTTTGCACGTATCTATATTTTTAGGTAGTTCTTTAGTAGTGGATCGAGTACTCAGATCATGTGTTGTAACAGTTAGTGATGTTGATACTTGTTATAATTTATCATTATAGATATGTTGAATTTTGATGTGATTCTAGGCATGGACTGGTTATCCCACTATCATGCAGTCATGGATTGTTTAGCCAAGATCTATACCTTAGACATACCCGGTGTACCCCCAGTTATATGGCATGGAGTGATTAGTCTTGAGCCGACAGGGTTTGTTTCTTATATTTTTGCCAGACGGCTTATGTCGAGAGGATAAGAGTCTTATGTTGCCTATGTATGTTATACCCACGTAGAAAGTTCAATGCTTGACTCTATCCTATTGTGTGAGTTTCTTGATGTGTTTCCTGTCATTCTTCATAATATTCCCCCTGACCGTAAGATTGTGTTTGCATTTGACCTTGAGCCTTGCACCTGATCTATTTCTATAGAACCTTAATGTATAGCTTTTGCTGAGCTTAAAGTACTGAACTCCTAGCTTCAGGATCTTCTTGGTTAGGGTTTTATTAGACTAAGTGTGTCCCCATATGGAGCCCTTATTTTGTTTGTAAAGCAGAAAAATAGGTCGATGCAAATGTATATTGATGAACCATGTGTTCAAACCCTATCTAGAATCTTTTGTTATTTTGTTCATTGATGATTTTCTTGTTTATTTGAGTAGTAAGGAGTATGTGCAACACTTGAGGATTGTGCTCTAGGTATTGTGAGAGCATATGTTGTTTGCCAAGTTCTCCAAGTGCGAGTTTTAGCTTAAAGAAGTGTCATTTCTTGGACACGTGGTGTCCAAGGTGGGTATTATGGAAGACCCATCTATGATTTAAGCAATTCGTGATTGGGCTAGGCCTACGTCTCCAACTAAGGTTCACACTTTTATTGGTTCATCTAGTTATTATAGGTTCTTTGTTGAGAGCTTTGCTACCATATAGGCCCCTATGACTAGACTTACCTAAAAGGAAGTTCCTTTTCAATGGTCCAAAGAGTGTGAGTTGAGCTTTGGAAATCCTAAGAATTATCTCACTTTGGAGACATTACTTATATGGCGTGCATTATGAGATTTTCACCGATCATCATATATTTTTGCATATTATGACCCAGTGAGAGCTTAATACTCACTAGTGCAGATGGATGGAGTTGCTAAAGGACTATAATATTTCCTTCTTGTATCATCTGGGTAAGACAAATATGGTGGTTAATGCCTTGAGATATAAGGCAGTGAGTATTTTTAGTTTGGAATGTATATAAGTTTCTCAGAGTCTTTTGGCATGGGACATCCAGTCCTTAGCCAATTTGATGGTTGGCCTTGATATTTCGATCTTATGAGGATTTTGGCTTGTGTGGAGGCGTGGTCCTCCCTATTTGAGCAGATTCATGATCGTAATTTGAGGATAGTTAGTTATGCCTTCTCTGTGATCGAGTGGTGAGTGGTGAGTTTGGGAGACACACCATAGCTTCTAAGGGTATCTTGAGATTATAGGATCGTATTTGTATTCCTCGACTTGATGAATTAATTCAGTCGATTCTGCATGAGGCTCACATATATAGATATTTTATTCATCCAGTATGGCAAAGATGTATAGAGATTTGATGCAACTTTATTGGTGGGATGGTATAAAGAGAGATGTGGAAGACTTCGTAGCTCATTGCCTTTGTTGTCAACAGGTTAAGGCTGAGCATCAGAGTCAGGAAGTTTGACTCAGAGGTTACCCATTCCCGAGTGGAAATGGTAAAGGGTTACCATGGACTTCATTAGTTGTTTTCCTCATACTTCTTATGGTTACGATGGTATTTGGGTTATTATATATCATTTGACCAAGTTGGCACATTTCATTCTTATTCAAATAACCTTTAGTGCTGAGAGATTAACCCATATTTATGTTCGAGAGATAGTTCATCTGCATGGGGTCCCTGTGTCTTTTATATCTGATCGTGGTTCTATAGTTACTTTGCAATTTTTGAGAGCATTTCAAGAAGAGTTGGGTACCCAAGTGGATTTGGGTATAGCCTTTCATCTGCAGACGAATAGTCAGTCCGAGTGGACTATTTAGGTGCTTGAGGATATGCTCTGAGCCTGTGTTTTGGACTTTGGAGGATAGTGGGATCATCACTTAGCATTGGCAAAGTTCTCCTACAACAACAATTAATATTCTAGTATTGAGATGATACCTTATGAGGCTTTTTATAGTAGGAGATGTCATTCTTCTAAGGGATGGTTTGAGACTTCTGAGGTTATACTATGTGGTATAATTTTTCTTTAAAACTCATTAGATAGAGACAGGGTGATTCAGGATAGGCAGAGAAAAACCTAAAGTAGGAAGAAGGCCTATACCGACCGTAAACTCCCAACCTTGAGATTCAGAGTTGGTGATCAGGTGTTTCTTCGTGTTTCACATATGAGGGGTATGATGAGATTTTTGAAACAGGGTACTCTTAGCCCTCACTATATTGGTCCTTTTAAGATTCTCCATGTAGTGGGTGAGGTAGCCCACAAGTTAGCTTTTCCTCCAGACTTGGCCGATGTTCATCTATTTTTTTATGTCTCTATGTTACAGAAGTATATTCCAGATCCTTCTTATATGCTTAGATAGAACTTGGTCCAGTTGCATGAGCAGTGACCTTTGTGGAGGAACCCGTGCTTATTTTGGCTAGTAATGTAAGGCGATTACTAACTAGAGAGATTCCAGTAGTCAAGGTTCAATGGAGGCATCACATAGTAGAGGAGGCTACTTGGGAGATCGAGAGTATGGTACAGGTCCAGTATTCTCATTTGTTTGAGACTTCAGGTATTTTCATTGCTTTTAACTTTTGACAATAAAAGTTCCTTAGTAGTGGATATTGTAATACCCTTCAGGTCATTGTCTGCGTTCATACTTATTTTCACCTATAGAACTTCTCCATAGCTGCCTCAATTCATTAGGGAGTTAATGGAACCAATAGTTCGGTTACATGGTGGTTCATTTGTTTTTCAGAACCACATTCCCAATTTGAAGGCTTTGTTGGTAATAATTGACCACTAGGCAAAAACTTCAACAAAATGACCTTAAATGTAAAATCCGACTTCACCAATATGTTTGAAACATCAAAATCTATGTGGTTACATATCTCATTTGCTCGAAATGGACAATAGAAGCATCTGGAGGCATTGGACAAAAATTGAAACCAAGTTCCAAGCTTCAGCCATAGCCTGACATAGAGAGATATACCGCAACCATGATAGGAGAGGTGCGAACAAGATGCTGTGACCGCGGCCAAGCAAGGTCAGCAACCATGCTACTCGAGGCTTGGGAAAAGCCTATTTAAAGGTTGTCTTGGCTAAAATCTTTGCAATTTTATGCTTCCCTCTTGAGCTCTAAACCCTAATAGAGTGTAAAATCTTCAACTGAGTGTTGTGGGTTGATTAGGAGCTTAAATAACTTGTGTAATCCAATTTTGATACAAATCTAAGGTAAGATTCCTTCAAGTTTGGTATTAATTTCTTAATTTCTAGACCCAAAACCTTAAATGGGTTGAGTCTCAATTTTAGCCACAATTATGACTGATTAACTCTAATTTATTGGGGGTTATAGCTCCCTAATGATATTTGACCAATGGGTTGGTCTCAGAAACTCATTTTTCGAAGGTGGGACCTACTTGGTGGTTTGGTGTCATTTTGAACCCATGGCATAATGGTTCCATAATGGGTGGTGTTAATCTTGTAATGATACTTAGATTATTTTGTTAATATATTGGCTCATGGAAGAAGCTTCAAGAAAAGGAAAGACGAAGATTATTGGTTCGTGAACTACTTAGACTCAAGGTAGGTTAGGTTTACTAGTAGTTAGATTGAGCTTAATTGTAGAATAATTATGATATCTTGTGAGATTGGGAGGTTCCTTAGATGATAAATGGGTGAATGATGATACTTGGGATTAGTTGATCCTCGTAAGCTATTAAACTTGTAAAATGTGATACTTGACTATAGCCTGAAACCTTGGATAGTTCTACTTATAGTCTCATGAATAGTATGAGAATACTTTAGTTTCTTTAATAGAGGAGAATAATGCTGTTGACTAACCTTAAGAGTATGTTGACCTAGATATGACTAGTAATGAATTGGCCTTAATGTTTGGGGTGACTTAGAAAGTATACTTGATGAAGATTTTCCCTTATAGGCCTAGTAACGATTGATAAGCTCTTATAGTGTGATATAGATAACCTAGCCTAATTTTTGATAGAAGTTAGCCTTGTAGAAGTGAAATTTGATGTTATTAGGATTTAGAAGTGTGACTTGATCCACCTTAAGATTGAACTATGTAATTCCTTAGTGACCTAGACACTTGACGAATGTCTAAGTTACATTATTGAGGTTATAATGGTTAAACCCGATAGTAAGTTATGCATGTGGTCGGTGGTTGTATAATGTGTATACTTGATTGATTATCTTGTTGTCATGATATGAATAGCCTTGGAAAGTCTTGTAAGTTGAACCTATGTTATGCTATCGCTTGGCTTATTAATGAGTTCACCAAGTGAACCTCAAATTATGTTACCACTCTTGCTATGAACCAAGACTAACAATTAAGCTATTGTTGATGTGAAGGTTTTTCCTTTGGGGGTTAGTATTTTGAAAAGTAGGAGTAAAAGAGGTATCTAGAGAGCATGCACTTGACTTATAATTGACTTGTTAATAAACATGTTAACTTGGAAAAGTGGTGATTGCATATATCATTTAGATACTCATGCTCATGCATCTACTTAAATTATGTAATGATGATTAATAGAAAGTATGGTGTTATGTGTTACCTTACATCACTTATACTCTATCATTGTGAGTTGTATATGCTTATTGATTTGACTACATAATGATGTTATGATGATGCTCGAAGAATCTAGAGAATATAATGATATTACGATGATGCTTGATGAATTCAGAGGATATAATGATGTTACAATGATGCCTGATGAATCCGGATGATATAATGATGTTATGATGATTCCCGGTGAATTCAGAGGATATAATGATGCTATGATGATGCTTGGTAAATCCGAAGGATAAAATGATGTTATGAAGATGCCTAGTAAATCCGAAGGATATAATGATGTTATGATGATACTCGGTGAATTTGAAGGAAATAATAATATTATAATGGTGTCTGGTAAATCCAGAGGATATAATAGTGTTATAATGATGCTTGGTGAATCCAAAGGATATAATGATTTCATGATGATGCCCAGTGAATCAACAATAGGTAATGATGTTTTGATAATGTTTTGTGTGGTGAGTATATATGAATACATGGATGTATGTGAGGTTATGACGTGTGCGGCTAAATTTATTCGTGTACTTGGGATATGATGTCTTCCTTGGTAAATTGTTATCCATTCCTTTACATTAAATACTATATAAGAGGAGTGACCCTTATTAACTCTAATTAGTAACTAGAAGTAGATTATGCCGAGTATTGGGTCAAGGTTAATTGATATGTGTAATCTTGTGTAGAACCAAGGGCTCACCTATTAAAACTACTTGACTTAGATAAATGGTTAAGTTACGGAATGTCGCCTAGTAAAGTGGATTATGTGATAACTCGTTGTCTCAAATAAATTACTACGACTTGTAGGCTAGAAGCCTAGTGAACTAATTGGTGGACCTTACTTAGCCAGAATATGTAAACTAGTCATTAAGGTTGTGGCATGCTCGATGATAATAGACTTAGTATTGAATGATGAATGGTAAAGTTAAAATCTAGTATGTGATACCGTGGAAGCTTAATTGGTGACTTATATAATTAGAAGGCTAACTAGAAGATGGTTTTATGATGGTTGAATAAATAATAGTTTTTGTAACTCGTAGCTTTTCCTTATTTGATGACTAGTAAACTCTTAGACTTGAAAACCTTTTGCTTACAGAAATAGAGGCTCATTAGTATGGGCTATACATAAAGTTTATCAATAACTTATAGATTAAATAACTATATAACCATATTGTGGTCATATCAGTTTTATCCTATCAAATTGTGGTATTTATGATGATTGTAGACCTCGGTAAGAGGCCATGGCGGGAATGTACAACCCGCGGCTTTGGTCAGTTGCTTGTTTAGTTGTTCATTGATATATTGATGAATTGATTGTTTGGTGTACTCTCTGATGGTATGGGGCGCCGTGATGAGTTCTTTTTTTATTTTCCTTGAGATTACTTCCCAGCGGTATAGGAAGTCATGGTAAGTTCTTTTGCTTTATACTCTAATGATGGTAGTTGGGTGGATTATGGTAATTTCATGATTATTGTTGTATATATATGGCTTTACGCTTCCAAAATAATTGCACATGTTGTATAAAAGTTAAGGTATATATGCATATAAAATGTTGTACTATTATTCTAGTTGATTAGTTATCTTATACAGTAATATTGAAGAAGAGTCGGGTTTGATTCTAGACCTTGAATTAATGCTATTGTCTTACTCTATATCATTGTTATATCATAATTTATCTTAGTCGGCCGATGATCTCTACTGAGTACCTATGTTTTGGTACTTATAATAAACTTTTGTACCTTTTAGGTGCAGTCCTGAGTTGTAGTTGCCACCATTGAGTCGAGATCATGTGGTGTTGATCATCGAGTGACAGGGTGGGCTCTTGGAGTTTGAGTTGCTCTTTTTCCATTCTATCCTTTTTCTGTCATTTGTATTCAAGATGAATGTATAAGACTATTTAAGACTATTAGACGTTGAATTGTAATTACTATTGTCGAATGTAGTGATGCTTTTGTACTAATACTATCAGGTCATAGGATTGGTATTTGAATGTCAGTTGTTTCTTTATGGAATGCCATTTTTATATTGTGCTCCCTTATAGGTCCCATGTTGGATGTTCCAACCTTGGTAACCCATTACAATAGCTCTAGGTACGGTATTAGCTTACCTACTGGTGGGTTATGGTAGTTGCCATCATGACTTGAAATTCAGGTAATGATATCTTCAGGCCCTAAGTACTATTCCTATTTCAATGCCGACATCAGATTATAGTATTTTGGGATAAAGAGTTTGGTCTTCATCTATGTTATTTCCCTAGATGGGATCTCAGGCTACCAGATTAACCATTCCTTCTCTTGCTATGAGTAAGGTTATGCCTTTTTTGAATTAGAAGAGGTTTGAGTTATTTAAACATTTAGGTCCTCCATGATTTAGTGGTGTTTTGGATGAGGATGCCAATGATTTCCTAATTGATTATCGAGATAAGTTTCATAATTTGGGTTCACTTGAGTTGCATGGGGTTGCTTATGCTACTTATCAGTTGAGAGATCTTGGTAGAGATTGGTGTAGATCACTTGTTGGTTGTAGACTTTTTGACGCTCCTGAGATGACTTGGGATCAGTTTACTGATGTGTTTTTGGAGCGGTTCGTCCCTTAGAGTTTAAGAGATTGGATACATGATGAGTTTGGTCGACTGGAGCAGGGCTCTATGACTGTCATTGAGTTTGCGGCACGCTTCCATGCATTGTATAGATATTTATATGCTAGTATCTCTACTAACTTTGAGAATATTCTAAAGTTTGTGAAGGGTTTAGATGTTTACCTTCAGTTGGACACATCTTAGATGATGGTATGTGGAGCATCTATTTAGAGAATTGTGGATTATGCAATGTTGACAAAGGGTATTCTTCCAGCATCTCAGGAGTCGACAAGAAGGTGCATCGTTTTGGTTAGTTCAGGGGCCAGAATCCTAGAGGCAGAGATTTTAGAGGTTCTTGTGGGTATAATAGTAGGCCAGTGAAGGTGACCTTACCTAGTTCAAGTTCTATCTTCTAGTTCCGCAATTATGGCTGGTCATTTGGGCCTAGTGGTACCTTTTTTTATTGAGGTGGATCATAGAGTTTTATTTGTATGTGATAAGATTGGATACGTATCCATGGACTATCCCCTTCATGTGATTAGAGCTACTCCTGTTTCAGCTGTAGAGGTAAGGGTTCTACTAGAGATGTGAGGGGCAAAGGTAGTGGAGCCCATTGTGGTAGTTATATAGATACTCAGTTGGTTGGTGGTCTTGAACAGTGCTATGCTATGCAACCATACCTAGGACAGAGGCTTTAGAAACTATGATCACATGTATCATCCCTATTTGTTTTAGATTTGCGTCTATGTTCTTTTATCCTAGATCACTTTCTCCTATGTGGTGCATATTTTTCTTTGGGTTTTGATTTTCTTAGTGAGCCTCTTGTCAAGCCTATTCGTGTATCTTCGTAGTAGGATATTCTTTAGTGGTGGGTTAGGTGTATCGATCCTGTGTTGTGACTTTTTCTAGGCGTCAGACTTTTGTAGATTTCCTTATGTTAGATATAGTTCATTTTAATGTTATTTTGGGTATGGATTGGTTGTCTCTTTATCATGCTTTCCTAGATTATTTTGCTAAGACTGTGACCTTAGCTTTGCTAGGTGTGTTGAGGATTAGTTGGAAGAGTGCTCTTCATTTAGGTCCTAAGAGGATTATATTTTATTTTCAGCTTCGTAGATTGGTTAACATGGGATGTTTATCTTATTTTGATCATATTTATGATACTACTGTTGTTTCACCCCTTCTTTGGATTTTGTGCATGTTGTTCCAGAGTTCACGGTGTGTTCTCTACAGATTTTTTTGGTATGCCTCTAAATTGTTATATTTATTTTTCTATTGGGCACCAAACCTATTTCTATTTCTCCTTATAGGATGGCCCCAGCTGAGTTGAAAGAATTGAAGGAACAGATGCAGGAGTTGTTGGATTAGGGATTTATCCGACCTAGTGTATCTCCATGGGGTGCACCTGTCATGTTTATGAAGAAGAAGTATGGGTCTATGCATATGTGTATTGATTATCGGTAGTTGAACAAAGTGATTGTAAAGAATAAGTATCCTTTTCCTATTATTGATGATTTATTTGACCAGCTTAAGGGTGTCACAGTGTTTTTGAAGATTGATTTGAGGTTCGGGTATCAGTAGTTTCGGATTAGAGCTTTGGATATTCCAGAGACAGTGTTTAAGTCTCGAATTGTCATTATGAGTACTTGGTCATGTCCTTGGGTTGACCAATACCCCAGTCGTGTTCATTGAGTTAAAGAACCAGGTGTTCCGATCGTATCTCGATTCCTTTGTCATTGTATTTATAGAAAATATCTTGGTTTATTCTATGAGTAAGGCTGAGCATGAGGAGTTTGCGAATTGTGCTTCAGATATTAAAGGATAAGAAGTTTTATGCCATGTTCTCCAAGTGTGAGTTTTGGTTGGAGTCTATTTCTTTCTTTGGTCATTATAGTTTAGTTAGCCAAGGTTGAAGCGTTTCGTGATTGGGATAGATGTTGTGCCCAATCCCACATGCAAGTATATGTGGTCTCACCAAGTAGTAAAGTGGTCTTTTAGAATCCAAGTATCGATCCTATAGTGACTTGTTTTAATCACTATTCAATTCTAGTTAACAATTAAGATTGAATTTGTGAAAAGGAACTAGAAGAGTTTGTTAGTTGTAGACTGAAAGTAAAGTAAAAGTATTGTTTAAGGTTGTGCGAACAATCCTACTACTCTATTGAACTTCATTGGTTAGATTACTTATCTTGGTTGTTGATTCACGGGTTATTATTATTATCATGGTCTCTCGAGCCTGTAATCGTTTGTCTAACTTAGCCCCACAACTACATCGTTGAGCGGGGATGTGAGAACTAAGTTAACACATTTATATTTCGTTGCGTAATGAATCAAATAGGTCACTTAGGTATATCCTAAATGCAAATTATAACTTCATTTTGAAGAAGATTATAATCCGATTCTATTTACCCCCACATTCTATCCTCTTGTCCCTCCTCTCGGACTTACAAAATGACAATAGATGTATTATAAGGTTAGATTCTCCTAAAAATAGTTATTAAAAGGATAAATAAACAACCAAATATGATAAGCAATCAAAACCAAATCAATTCAAAGCAATAGTAATCATGTTCTTGGACTTAAACATGGAAATGAGGATTTTAGCCGCTCATGGACATAACAGTAATTTCAAAGGTAGAAATCATGTTAAAAACCATAAAAAACCAAAGAAAATTAATAAAAATCCTAATTTAAGTGTTTTCCAGTCTCCTTCTAAATTTAAAAATCGTCCAAACTGTTTAGCATTATTTTTAAATGTCCTATTTATAGGAGGTCAAATCTGCCAAAATTGGACTAAGGTCCGTGTCGCACCCTCTATCATGGTACCTAGGGTGTTCGATGCACCCTGATCATAGATACACACTGTTTTAGTCCCTTAGGAATCTCCCTATATGTAGAACGCTCCCCATAGCGATGGTTAAGCCCCGCGACACGCTAGTGAACTCCAAGAGGTTCGTTTTATGTAAAATCTTGTCCCGTGATTTTGTCCATCCATTCAAAGACTTGTGGTGTTGTTTCCACCTGATTTCCAGATTTTATATCATTCATATATAGTCATAATCAACTAAACAAGCATTATATAGCATCAAACAACACGGATTATAGCTCAAAACAACATACAATCCAAGACGGTGAACTAGAAACTCAAGCTAAGAATACTAGTTTTGCCCCTTTTGATCTTAAACTTGGTTTTGACTCTTGTATTTTTTATATTTAACCTAAAATACTATAAACAAGTTTTTCCAAACATAAATACACAATCATAAAATTAGGAACTCATCACACACCACAGAATTCATCAAGATCAACAAGAACAACACCTTCTTTAGCTAGTAACACTAGTTTTATCGGTTTCACTCTTAATGACAAATTTAAGTACAAACTTATTTGCAAAATGCCTTAAACATTGTAATCAAGTACCTAAGGACTTATATGATCAATTATAGAATTATTGACTCATTAATCTCTCAAATTATCCTCAAAACAAGACTAAATAAGCCCGGATAACAATACTAAGGTTCATAAATCCACCACAGATTACCACCCGATACTTAGAGCCTTGTTCATCCTTGAACAACACGTTACTCTTTGCATAATAATCAGAAGATACTCCACACTTATATTACAAGCAAGACACTCAAGCTAGTACTACAATGATTACACAGAATGGAAGTCCTTACACTAATCATGTTTCTATTCATTAACACTTAGAAACTTCTCTTAAATAATCAATAGTTCTCTCTAAGGCTTTTGGGTAAAGGAATACTAAGGTTTTATTTTAAGCATTAGTTTGGGGTTTGTATTGGTGATTTCTCTCCATCATCTTCTTGGTTTAAGGCATGTTCTTTGCCCTCATTGTTAGTTCCAATGAAAGGCATGGTTTTCTACAATGTTTTCATGGTTTAATTATTGTATGGTTTTGGATTTTCAAATATAATTTAGGGTTTTTTGGTTATAAATGCTTTGTTATATTTTTTCCATGTTTTAATTATACTTTATATGCTTTGGTGGTGGTTTTGGATAATTGGTTGCATGGGAATTATTGTTTCGTAATTAGCTTTGGTTTTGGAAATACTATACCCCCAATATGTTTGATAAAATGCCTATGAGAATGTTTTTACTACATTATTGGGTTTTAATGGAACTATTGCATGGTTTAAACTTGGTAATGGTACCCTAAATAGTTAAACTGTCCATGATGCGGTTTGAGGGTAAGGCTTGGTGTACCACTTGTACCATAAGGTATGAGTTAGGTTGGTGTAGTAATATTAGAATCACTGTGTAGAGTATTATTATGGTCTAGGGGACGAGTTTGTGTACCACTTATACCCTAGGGTATGGATGACATAGGTGAGTCGTATACTCTAACGTGGCTTGTTTTTAATTTTAAGTCGAGGGTAGTTCAGACATTTACTACCCCAAAACCCTAATGTCCTTATTTTATATAACCTTTGATGGCCTTTCATAACACTTGTAAATGAATATAATCACTCCAAATACATTCTTTAAGCACTCTCTCGATAATTGAGTCTAGGATTTCTACATGTGTTCTTCAAAGGGCTCAAGAGTCAAGTTACTCTCTGAAATCCTTGTTTATAAGGTATGTACTTATTCCCTCATTGTTAGTTCTAACTAAAGGCACGATTTAATATGTTTTAAACATTGATGTATGAATCATAAATGGTGGTTTTGGAATCATACGTTGTGGGTCTTGATGCTTATTGTAAGGTATTAGTTTAAACTATATTATTATATATTTTTGGTAATGGTTTGCACATGTGGGTGCTTGTTGGTTATGATTAAATAAATGGTTCATGGGTAACAATAATTATGTTGGTTTATTCTTTGGTTTTGGTTTTGGTAAAGGTATCCCCGCAATATGTTTGATAAAATGCCTAAAAGAATTTTTTACTCTATTGTTGAACTTTTATTGGAATTATTGCATAGTATGGTTTGGTAATAGAACCCTTAACGGATTTGGATGGTTTTGCATTGTTTAGAGGGTTTGAATAGTATAAATTATTTAAGTGTTTGGAACATACTAAAATTTTTTAAATGGTGTGAATGGTTTGGAATGGTTAAAGGAAAAGGTCTTGGTGGTTATGTTTGGTTTTATGAAGACCTTGCAGGGTAAGTTGGAATCCCCCAATTGAGATAAATAATAAAATTGGTTTGAATAATCATTATGGCTTAATTGAACATCATTGTGTGGTACAATATAATCCCTCCAAGTAAATATGTTAAAGGAACACTTGTGGGGTACAATGGAATCCCCCAAGCTAATATAATAATGGCATACTTTTGGGGTACAATGGAATCCCCCCAAATATATATAAAGGAACACTTTTGGGGTACATGGGACTCCCCCACTACTCATAGCCTTGGTAAATAATAAATAAAATAATGGATTTATTTGTTGGAAATGGTTTTAAGTGGGAAAGAATGGTGGGATGTGATATCTAGCCGTGAAGGTGGGATTTTAATGAACGGACACTTGAAATTAATGTTTTTTTTGACATAAGAGGTAGGGCATGGCGACCCTTTTATCATACAATGAGGTACACGAGAATCCTCTAAGTAAATTATGCATATGTATCATGGATGGTGAGGGTACTTGGGAATTCTATACTCTTATGGTATATCTAGTTAGTGAGGCAACATACATTGGGGCCTATTCAAGGGGTTATATTGGACCAATATAGTCTATGGGTGGTTAAGAACGGTTAAGCTTCATATACCCAGGTTAATGGTTTAAATGCATGCTAAACCCAATTCCCTTTCCCAAAATGGTTATATACAGATGTATGGTTTATATGTGTATGGTTGTTTTACTTGCTTTTACTAATTGGCATTATTTTATCTTTATCCTGAGAACATCCTAGCATTTACTTTCTAACCCATTTTCGGGAGGCTGTGTCCCCAAGCTATGCAGGAACCAACTATTCTACTCTTTCTACTTAGTGATCGAATTTAAGATCAACTATTTGATTAAAGGGGTAAATTTTCATAGATCGTAAGGCATCTATTTCATATTACGGATTACTTTATGTACATCCATCATTCAAAATACTTGGATTGTGGCTATGTCGGGGGCATATCTTGACTAGGTACTCTTTGGTTTGGTTTAGAGGTTTTGTATGGAAAATTGTGGACTTGGGTATGGTTTGATCATGTTATGTTATATATATAAATATACATTGGTATACTATCTTGGTTTTGACTTATGATTTGGCATGGTTATTAGTTGTCTTAGATGGTTAGTTTCTATTATTGGGTGGATTGTCTTGGTTTTGTTGGTCTCGGATATAGACTTATCCCAAATTCATCACATTGGTAAATATATTATCTTATTATATAGTTAGAGTTCATCTGACTTAGGATACATGTTGGTTGGTTAGGTTAGCATCGGTGGAGGTCTCCGATCCTGAATGGACTTGGGATTGCCTATTACGACAAGGCCTCAGTTTGGGTCATGTCAATTTTGTATCTGAGCATTACGTTTTGGTGTCATAGGGTATCAACAAATCTGTGTCAAGTAGAGTCTGGCTTATAGGTGTGTTGGGCACCACACTTATAATCATGAGGTTACGAGGCATCTAGGAATGTTTCACTTTCTTGTTGTTCTATATTTAGGCTTTGGAGTCTAAGGTCTTGAACTCTTCCCAAAATCTTCTTTTGGTTCACCTTTCATATCATGTCGTCTTAACGATCCAAGTTCATGGAAACTCACCTATCCAACTTGGCCATAACATGGATGGATCTAGTCCAACTCATGAGGCACAGACTCGGTCGTTGGTCATAACTTTTGGTTTTCCTCGTGGAGTCCTATTAGCCTCCATTGACCCTATTTTTATAGTTTTAACTCATGTTCCATTAGCTCAAGAAGAGGTTACAAATGTCAATTTTTTATATTCTATTAATCTATTGACTCGAATAGTAACAACTCTATCATGCTGGACCAGTCCTATTAGTATGGGGAGAAAAGAGGTAAGGTTAGTAAATAGGCAAGGAAAGAGGGTCTCAATTCTCTAAACAAAGGTTAGGATAATGTTATGGTGGTAAGTGGTCCAAAAAAGAGAGTTGGGTAGGTCCTACCTCCTATTTTATGGTTAGTGGTCCCTACTCAAACCTGTTGGGAGACAAACATTTTCAATGTGGTAATACTTCTGGGCATAAGGTGTCCAATCTCGGGCCAATGGGTCCCAATTCACATAATTCAATCATCTTTGTAGAATTTATGGTAGGTCACGCCGTGATTGTTGCGAGGAAGAGAGGAATCATTGTTTTAGTAATGGTCAATTGGGTCACATGCAATGAGAATGTTCTATAAGGATTACCGCTTAGGGAAAATAGGATATTAGTTTCTACTTCTCTAGCTATTGCACCAAGGGGTGCTAATTTTGGTTTTCATATTGGTAGGGATCATCTCAATGAATTCATGATCCCTCAAGAGTCAGAGACATCTTTTGATGCTGATACTGGTATGTTGAAAACTCCTTTCATCATGGCATATATGGTTTACTTTGTTTGGGATTCCCTCTCTTTTTCGGTCCTACTTATGTTTGTGTATTTTGGTTATGGCTCTAAGGTTATTTCAACCTCTTTTCTATGTCTATATCTATCTAGTAGGTAATGCTACGACTACCAAAGGAGTCTATGGGGTTGTGTGGCATCTATTGATAAAAAAGGGATCTTAGTAGATCTGTTTAACACTATACATTTGATTTTAATGTCATTTGGGAATGGATTAGTTGTACTCGTGCTGTACCTCATTAGATTGTTGAATCCGTAAGAGTTGTCTTTAGGCTCCATGGTAAGTCGATTGTGGAATGGGAGTGTGATTTCATTCCCTAGCTATTAAGGAAAGGTTATATCATATCTTAGAGCCCTAAGATTATTCTCCAAAGGGTTGACTCTGTTATAATTTTTCTGGGTTATAGATTCTTACTCGGAAGGTCCTTCCAAGCATTCAGTTTTAGTGGTGGGTGAATTTTTTTATGTCTACTTGACGACCGTCGTGGCGTCTTCCAAATAGAGAAGTCGGTTGGGATTTGTTTTATTTTAGACATTAGTCTAAATTTCTATTCTTTCTTTATAAAATGGTTCTGGGGGAGTAAAAGGGGCTTGGAGGACAATTAACGTATCTTTTAGGCAAAGGGCCATCTGTTCTAGTATTTCTCCATAGGGTGATTTTGTGTTTTCATGCATAAGGGTAATGGTTCCCTTGAAATTCATAGATTGTTAAGGGGTGACTAAGGAATTTTGGTGTCCTTCTAGTGGAGGAGGGGAGGAACTTATTTGTATATTCCATTTTATATGTTCTACTTTGCTAGTAGTATAGAGTGGTTGATAAACACTAAGTGAAGACCTTAGATGTTGATTTTAATAAAAGGAAGTACGTTAGCTCAGGAATAACAATGCGAGAATTCTGGGGGTAATTTGGTACGTTGAGGGTCTAGTCATTGGATAGGTTAGATCATGGAGCTTGCATGTATCTTTGTTCTCATTCTTGTATTTTACTATTAGCATGAAATTGATTATTAAATTCATGGTTTTGAATGTGGATTTTAGCATAATTGAGGGCTTTGATATAATTAACCATTTAATTGATTTTCCATGGATTATGATGCATTATTTATGCTTTATAAATATTTATGAACATTGTGAGATGCATGGGAATGGTATATGGATTTCGGGTACTATGGATTCCCTAATTACGTGGTTCTAGCCTTGGAAATCATATTCCCTCAAACTGTCTGTGAAATTGCTATTGAATATAATTTTTTCATGTGTTTTGGCTATTCTAAAATCTTTGCTTTGCATAAATGGTTAAGGGAACATGAGTTGGATTCAAATGATTTTGAAAAGGCCTTGGTGACCATAGCTTGATTTTTAATGTTTTTGGTTTAATTAGAAACCTTGAAGATAATTCGGTCTAATGGTTTTTGCATATCTATGCTAGGCCCTAGGTAGCCTTTGGGTGTATGAGATTTTAGGTATAGGAGAACCAATTTTTCCTAGTATATATCCTTAGTGATACCCATTTGAGCCGAGTGTTGTATTTATAGTTGTAATGGGATGAAGTTCGATGGTTAATATAAAGTTTTCTTCTAGCGGCAGACTTCAAGGAAAGGTCGGGTTGGATATTCTAGTGATACTCTTCTATCTTGGTTAAGAGAGTACTCTACTAGTGTTGCATGCATTCTTATAGCGCTTATGCTTAAGGCTTTGATTTTGCATCTGCGTTGTTCCTTGGATATGAGTCTTGACCTCAATTTACATTATCTATAGTAATAAGATTGTATTTTTTTCGGTGTCCAGTTCTAAGGACTCCTAATATTACATAGTTGTGTTGGGATGGTTCTTCATTATGACCTAGGTAGTTGCTATGGAGTAACGAGTATTGTTTGGGGGGTTCTTGCCTTAGGAGGAATAGGTAATTCTTGTACTTTGGCTTCTTAATGACTCTCCCTATAGAAGGATGGTAGTGGATTGAGGAGCATGGTGATGTTTTGAAATAGGGAATGTAGAAGTCCCTAAGTGATGGAGGTTCTAAGGGAAATACTAGAACCCAGGTTTTTGAAAGTAAGGTAGTTGTTGTCAAAGGGAATGGTTAGGAAAGGAATAGATGGCAAAAATCATTGTGAAGATGATAAAGGGGTTCTAGATCTTTGGAAGGATAGATCATACAATGGGTATATAAGTGGTAGGCTTTAAAGCTATGATTGGTAGATGTACCAATAGTTGTGTTGGTTACTTAAGAGGCCTGGGAAGACATACTTTATGAATTGTTTTCACGACATAATCATTGCGTTGGTTTAGGTTTCCAATTATAGGATGGGGTTTTTAGTTATAATGGTTGGTTATGGTTTTCCATGTCTTTTATTTATAGTTTTCATATTACAATGGTGATAGAGCAGAGTAGTATTTCAGGATGAATGTATGGAGTAGAGCTCGATGGTATAAGTTCACTCTTTTTTTCTTTGAATAGGCTTGAGAATAGAAATGGTACATAGTTAGACTCAAACTCTAGTAGTGATGTGTCTCAGGGAAATGGTAGATTGAATTAGACTTGCTCTTGAGCATAAGTCCATTGATTAAAAATTTTATGTGGTTGTATAGAGGTAAGCTGTGGATGTTCCTTCGTTTATTGGTTCATTTGGGAGGTATTGGTATCTTAAATTCCTTGTTTCTTAAGGAGGTCCTAATGAAAATCTTGAATTGGTAAGTTCGACGATTGCGAACGAAGGGTGTGGCTTCGGCAAAGGATCCATGGTGGAAACCAAAAGTCCGAGAAGGCCATTTGGGATATGGAGGAGAAGATGGAGTCCAAGTATCCATTTTGGTTCTTTGTTCTAGAAATTTGTGTGAAGGGTATGTGTTCTTCAACACATCTTTGTTTTCTAAATTTTTTAAAGTTAAGGATTGGTTCCTCTTACATCTTTGTTTTCTAGCTTAGTTAGAGGTCTGGATGGAGGCGTTGGTGAGTAAATCATTTTTGGACTATGTAATAATCTCATCATCTTGGTTTATGTCCTAGTCTTTTAATTTGGTTGAGGGAAGGTTTGATGTGTTATATCGTGCTTACTCTCACCTTACCCATCATTCAAGGACAAATGATACTAGTGGGGGAGTATTAAATACCCTAAACTTTTGATCCTTAGAAACTTTCATTGGTTTTTGACTCATTAGACTTGGTACGACTCAAGGGTACCATTTGTACCCTTGGATACATGTTAGGGGATAGCTAGGTGGCTTAATCGTACATTAGATAGTGTGTTTGGTTTAGGCTCTGTTCAAAATATGACTCAACAAGGTACGAGTTGTATGATTAGATATGATGGGTAAAATGTAAAGTGGTAGGTACTTGATTGGTTAATCTTGTCAAACCTATCAATCAACAGTTTTAGGGTATGGTTCGGTGTACCACTCGTACCCGAGGGTACGAGTTAGGTTGGTGTAGTTGTATTAGACCAGACCTAGTATGTAGGGTCTTGGATAGGTCTAGGGTACGAGTTAGGGTACCATTCGTACCGTGGGGTATGGATGGCATGGGTGAGTTGTACACTCCAATGTGGCTTGTTTTAAATTTTAAGTCGGGGGTATTCCTAGCATTTCCTACCCCAAAACCCTAATGTCCTTACTTTATATAACCCTTGGTGTCCTCTCATAATACTTGTAAAAGAATAGACATACTCCAAATACATTCTTTAAACACTCTCTTAACGATTGGAGGCTGGGGTTTCTACATATATTCTTCAAAGGGCTCAAGTGTCAAGTTACTCTTTGGAATCCTTGTGTATAAGGTATGTAATTTTTCCCTCATTTTTAGTTCCAACTAAATGCATGATTTAATGTGTTCTAAACATTGATTTATGAATCATAAATGGTAGTTTTGGAAACATATGTTGAGGGTCTTGATGCATATTGGTTGATCTTTGTTTAGACTGTGTTCTTACATATTTTTGGTAATGGTTTGCACATGTGGATGCTTGTTGGTTATTATTTAACAACTGGGTCATGGGTAACCTTAATTGTGATGGTTTATGCTTTGGTTTTTGTCTTTGTAAAGGTATGCCCTTAACGTGTTTGATAAAATGTCTAAAACAATGTTTTCACTCAATTGTTGAACTTTCATTGGAACTATTGCATTTTATGGTTCGGTAATAGAACCCTAAATTGATTTAGATGGTTTTCCATGGTTCAAATAGTTTGAATGGTATAAATTCTTTAGTTGTTTGGAATGGTCTGAAAAGGTTTAAATGATGTGAATAGTTTGGAATGGTTAACCGATAAGGTCTTGGTGGTTATGGTTAGTTTAAATCAAAACCTTGTGGGGTACGTTGGAATCCGCTAAGTGAGTGAAATAATAAAATATGTTCGAATAATGGTTATGTCTTAATTGAACATCCTTGTGGGATACAATGGAATTCCCCAAGTAAACATGTTAATGGAACGCTTGTGGGGTACAACAGAACACCCCAGGCTAATATAATAATGGCATACTTGAGGGGTACAATGGAATCCCCCAAATAAACATAATGGAACACTTATGGGGTATATGGGACTCCCCTAAGTTAACTTGTTGAATGGGTACATGAGAATCCCTTTACTATTAAAGGTTTGGCTAAGGACAATATTTGCATTTATAATTGGTATGATGATACCAGTACTCATAGCCTTGGTAAATAATACATGGAATAATAGATTTATTAGGTAGAAATAGTTTTAAGTGGGGAATAATGGAGGGGTGTCATAGTTAACCATACAGGTGGGATTTCAATGAACGAACACTAGAAACTCTTATTTCACAACATGAAGGGTAGGACATGGAGACCCTTTATAATACTTTGAGGTATGCAGGAATCCTCCAAGTACATTGTACTTATGTATCATAAAGGGCAAGGGTATGTGGGAATCCTTTACTCTTATGGTATCTTTGATTTGTATGGCTACGTGCATCAGGGCCTTTTTAGAGGGTTTCACTGGACCCATATATCCTGTGGGTGGTTAAGGACAATTAAGCTTCACGTGACCATGTTAATGGTTTAAATGCATGCTAAATGCAGCTCCCTTTCCCGGCATGGTTATATAAATATATGTATTATTTATATGCATATCATCGGTTTACTTGGTTTTACTGGTTGGCAATATGTTATCCTTATCCTAAGTACATGCTAGTGTTCACCTGCTAACATGCCTTTGGGTGGCTGTATCCCCATGCGATGCGGTAACTGGCCATTCTAATCCTCTTATATAGTGATCGAATTAGGGATCAGCTATTAGATTAAAGTGGTGAGCTTCCATAGTTTAGAAGACATCTATTCCATGTGATGGATTACCTTATTTACTGTCATCCATCATAAGACTTGGATTATGGCTACGTCGGGGGCATGTCCCGACTAAGTACTCTTTCGTTTTGCTAAGAGGCTTTGTATGGACAACTGTGAAGTTGGATCTGATTTGATCATGTTATATATATATATATATATAAATAAATATACATCGGGATACTATCTTGTTTAGCATATAGTTTGGCATAGCTATTGGTTGTCTTGGATGATTGGTTTCAATTATTAGGTGGATTAACTTGGTTGGGTTGCTCTTGGATATAGACTTATCCCGAAGTAACCAAATTGGTAAATTCATTATCTTGTTATATTGTCATAGTTCATCTAACTCAGGATATATGTTGGTTGGTTGGGTTGGGCATCGAGGGCGATCTCTGATCCCGAATAGACTTTTATTACCTATTATGATAAGGCCCAAATTTTGGTCGTGTCACAATAATTCTTGTAGGCTGGATTGGAATTCACTAAGTAATCATAATAATGGAACACATATGGGGTACATGGGACTCCCCCAAGTAAATTGGTAATTTGATCTATGGTTATATGGGATTCCTTTGATCTCAAAAAGGTTTGGCTAAGGACAATACTTTTAAGCTATAGTCAGTATGATGATACCACTATGCATAAACTCAGTTAATAACAATGGTTTGGTTGGTTGGAGATAGTTTTAATTGGGAAATAGTGTCAGGGCGTGATAGCTATCTGTGAAAGTAGGAGTTCAATGAATGAACATAGGAAACTCATGTTTGCCGACATGAGCGGTAGGGCATAGCAACCCTTTTATAATACTATAGGCTACGCGGGAATCCTCTAAGTACATTGTACATATGTATCATAGAGGGTGAGGGTGCTTGGGAATCCCTTACTCTTATGGTATATCTAGTTCGTGCGGTTAAATGTATCGAGGCCCATTCAGGGTTTTACATTGGAACTATATAGCCCATGGGCATTTAAGAAAGGTTAAGCTACACATACCAAGGTTAATGATTTTAAATACATGCTAAACTCGATTCTCTTTCCCAATATAGTTATATATATAGATATATGTGTATGGTTTGTATGCCTATGGTTGGTTTACATGGTTTTACTGGTTGGTATTATTTTATCCTTATCTTGAGTTCATGCTAGTGTTCACCCACTAACCCGTCTTCGTGTTGTTGCATCCCAATACAATATAAGAACTGGCCATTCTACTCCTCTTACTTAGCTATCAGATCTTCAGAATCAGCTACTGGATTAAAGTGGTTAGCTTCTATCTTTTCGAAAGGCTCCAATTCATGGATGTTATTTCATACTTTGGTTCATTTATGGATATTGGTATTGGCTATGGTTGGGGGCATATCCTAACCTAATTTTGGTATTCTTTTGGTTAGAGAGTTTTGTGGAACTACTATAGGTTGGTATGGGTAGGATCGATATTGGTGTCAACCTTAGTATTGGCATTGGTATTAGGGCTGACATGGGCTAACTATATTGTTGGCTGTTCTATCCTCTTATATTTTGTGATTATATTTAATTATAACGGAACTCATACGGTTATTTTTTGTGGTTTGATTTGGCTATTGATTGGGTTCGGATGGTTGGACTCGGTTGAGTCGGTCTTGATAATAGACTTATCCCAGAGTTTGTAATTTGGATGGTTAGGAATCTTGTTATATGGTCCAAATTTACCTAACTAAAGGTAGAGGGTTGGAGGTTGGGTTAGGTAATCGGGGTGGTCTCAATTCTGGGTCAGACTTGGGATGCCTAATACGATAAGGACCTAGGTCGGGTACTGTCAAGTTGGTATCGAAGCTTTAGGTTCATGGTCAATTAGGAGTCCACAAAGCCGTGTCTAGTAGAGTCTCTTTTAGGGGTGTGTAGCAAGCCACAGTCATATGAGATAGGCTATAAGGCATTTAGGAATGTTTCACTTTCTTTGTATTTATTTTCAAGCTTGGAGTCTAAGTCTTAAAATTTTCTCAAATCCTTGTTTGTTTGCTTTACAAATCATGCCTTAATGATCTGGAATACAAGGAAATCCTTATGTCCCATTTGGGGATGATGTTGATGTAGTAAGCCCTATACTTGGAGTTCACACTCAATCTCAGGGTCCTATCCGTGATTGTTCTGGAGTTTCTCCAATTACTACTAGTCCTCCTCAAGGTGAGGTGACTAATGTGGAACTTTTTCAGTCGATTATACTATTGCTCAGTTAGTTGCTACTCTAGTTGAGCAGGATGCATTTGGTGTTCTATCTGCTGAGGCCACAAGAGTTGGCCATTTCATGAAAATAAATCCTCCTAATTTTACTTGTGTTAAGGTGAAGGAGGATCTTCCGGGGTTCTTGGATGAAATGGAGAAGATATTTAGTGTAAAGCATGCCACTAACGTGAAAGGGGTTAATTTTGCAGCTTATTAGCTCAAAGATATTGTGTACCAATTGTATGAGGGGTGGGATAGGGATAGGGGTAATTTGGAGGTGTTGTCCATATGAGAGGCCTTTTCTAATGCCTTTTTGGATCGGTTATTTCCTCAGGAGCTAAGGGAAGTGAAGATGGAGGATTTTGTGAATCTTAAGTAGGGAAAACTATCTTTCAAGAAGTATGCCTTGAAATTTCATCAGCTAGTAAGGTATGCTCCGAATTTGGTGGTTGATATGAGGGTGAGGATAAGAAAGTTCACTTCTGGCTATCTCAGTATTTGATCCTTAAAAGCAAAACTATTTTACTGATTAAAGATATGGATATTTTGAGGTTGGATGTCCACATGCAGCAGGTGGAGGACGAAAAGATGAAATAGGCAGATTTTGGGGAAAGCTAGGGTACAAGGAGCAAGTTCTCTAAGTAGGGTAGTTCTTAAAAATAGGGTGGTCGGCATGGCGGCAATTGGCTAATAAAGAAGTGAAGGAGTTTTGATTCCTTCTCTACTGCTTGCTCTCCATACCCAAAGTAGTTGGGTGATAGGTGTCAATAAGGTGGTGATAATTTTCAAGCACAAAGTTCTGAATCTCTGGCTAGTGGGGCACAATCGGCTTCTTTATGTCCTTTTTTCTGATTTTATGGTCTTCTTCATTAGGAATTTTGCGATGGAGGGAGGGACAAGTGTTTTTAATATGGCTAGCCAGGCTATATACTCATAAACTGTCTGGTTGGTAAGGGTGCTTCGGGAGCGGTCAAAGCTCCAGTTACTTCATCTTTTCCTCCTGCACCTAGTAGTGTTGTTCTACGTCTACTCCTACTTTTGATACCAGCAAAGTCCAGAATTGGTTGCATGCTCTTATATCTCAATAGAAATCTAAGGTATCACCTAATTTCATTATTGGTATGTCACAAATATTTTCTTTTGACATGTATTCCTACTTGATCAAGGGTCCATTCTTTCCTATGTGACCCCATTTGTGGCTATATGTTTTAGTTTTGATCTTAAGCTTATTTTGGATCCATTTTCTGTTTCTACCCCGATAGGTGATCGATGATTGCTAAAAAATTTATAGGGGTGTATGGTATCTATTGGTAGCATGCAGACCTCGGTAGATCTATTTGAGCTGGACATGGAAGATTTTGATATTATTCTGGGGATGGATTAGTTACACTCTTGTTATGTATCTTTAGATAGTTGGACCCGTAAGGTTGTCATTAGGTTCTTTGGTAAATCGGTTATAGAGTGGTAAGGTGGTTCCCTAGCTCCTAGGGGAGGTTTATTTCTTATCTTAGATATCGATATTAATATCCAAAGGGTGTCTTTATCAATAAGTCTGGGTTAATGATTCTAAGTCCTTTTCACTCAGTTCTGGTGGTAAATAAGTTAGCTGAGGTTTTTTTGTATGATCTTCATGTTGTTCCTACGAATAGGAAAATTGAGTTTTGTTTTCATTTGGTTCCGAACAATAGTCCAATATCTGTTCCTCCTTATAGAATAGCTCTGGTTGAGTTGAGGGAACTCGAGGAGCAACTTAAGGATTTTCTGGATTAGTGGTTTATTTATCCTAGTGTATCCTCATGGGGTGCACCAATGTTGTTTATGTTCAAGAAGGATGGTTCCCTTCAGATGTGTATTGACTACCGTTAGTTGAATAAGGTAATGGTTAACAAAAAGTATCCTCTTCCATGGATCGATGATTTGTTTGATTAGTTGTAAGGTGCCATGTTCTTTTCTAAGACAGAACTTCGGTCTGGATATCATCAACTAAATATTAGGGAGGAGGATCATTAAATAACTTTTGGTACTCGGTATGGGCACTTTGAGTTATTGGTTATGTCATTTGGCTTGACTAATGCCCTAGCAGCATTTATGGATTTAATGAGCAGGGTTTTCAGGTAGTTCTTGGATCTTTTAGTCATTGTGTTCATTAATGACATCTTAGCGTATTCTAAAAGTGAGGTTGATTGTGTGAATCACCTCCGTGTGGTGTTGCAGACCTTGAAGTAATAGAAAATATATGCCATGTTCTCCTAGTGTGAGTTTTGGTTGAATGTTGTAACTTTCGTGGGTTATGTTATTTCTAGTTAGGGGATTAGGGTGAATACTTGAAAGGTGGTTGTGGTTAAAGGGTTGCCAAGAACCATGACTCCAACCGCCATTCGGAGCTTCTTAGGTTTGGCTGGGTCTTATAGGCGGTTTGTGGAAAACTTTTCTTCAATAGCAGCTCCTATGGGTCCAATATTGATAACCTTTAGCTCCTTAGGTGTATATGGAGACATTGCAATGGTCGCAGAGGTTGTGCGACAACCTCGTGCATCTTTATTATCATCACTTCCATCATCATTCTTATTCTGATTACTTCATTATGTTCGTGATATGATTATACTTCTGCTTTGACTTGTTACTTATCTAATCATTTATCTTTTTATACTTACACTCAATGGTCTTATATGTATATTATCCTTCCTTATCCTACTTGTATGTGGTATATTTTATGCATGTTTTGTTTTTTTTATTTGTTACAATATATGTGATATATTTGAACTGTTGGTGCAAGCATTGTGGGCTACTGTTGTGGGACATTTTTTGATGACGTGCCCTTAGTGTGTATTTTATATGTCTTATTTTCTACATTGCTCGATTGGCCTATGATACCTATGAGTGGAACATACTAACTCCTACTGTACCCTTTTAGTGTAGATTTAGGTTCTGATGTGCCCAACATTTCTTGACTCGATCGATTGTTGGAGCCTTAAAAGTAGACGATGATTTTCAGGTGTCTGAATGTCTTCTACTATCTTTCTCTATCATTAGACTATGTCTTTTCTAGTTTTCAAAGACAGATTTGTATCTATTGGATTTTCTTATGCATTTCAGTTGGATTTGAGTTATAATAGATATGTTCTTATGCTGTTGACATCAGGTTTTAGGAGTTATGGTTGTATTGTTGATTATATTCTTTTTGCATTTATTATACTTATATGGTCCATCTTTGTTCTAAAATCCTCACCTTGGGGTATTTCTATATTTTTCTCTTTGTGTATCAGTTTGGGTGATAGGCTTACATTACAAGGTACACTGCAACAAGTGCCATCATGATCCTTAATTTAGGGTTATGACAAAAGACCCTCGACTAATGTATGTACCATAGAGGACTTATTGACACTTGATTGGCATTGTATATTGGATTATATATGGGTTGGCAACACCCCAATGGGTTCTACCTTGGGAAGCAACTCAATAGGTGTATATAGAGGTTTGTGATAACCTCGTGCATCACATCATCATTATCATAATCATCACCTTCATTTTGTTTTATACAGTGTGTACATTATGTGTGGTATTTTTGTTCTTAACATAAAACCTATTTATTTATACTTATTTTTTGTACTTGTCTTTTGGTATATGTGTATATTGTAGAACTATTAGTAAAGACGATGTGAGCAACAATTTAGGATATTTTATGATTTCTATTCACCTGCCCATAGTATGTATTTTATATTCTTTATTTTTCTACTTCACTTAATCAACCTATGATACCAACTAAGTACAAGGGGATCATAATCACCCATACTGCACCCTTTCGATGTAGAGCCAGGTACGAGTGTGCCATATAGAAGATGATACAAGTAGTATTTAGAGTACTTTTGAGGTAGTGGCCGATCTATGCTTTAAGAGTTGATCTACTACCTTCTCTTATTTTGATTATGTCTTGTTTTTGTATTCTAAAATAGATTGTGATCCTTTTGGACTATAAGATTTATATTTTTTACTTTTCAGGTGTATTTAGTTGGTTCTTACACTATGACACTAGGTTTTGGGATATTCTTATGGTATCTTTGGATGAACTTTCTACTATTTTTTTGGATATGTGTAGTTCTACTCCGCTCTAGAAGTCTTTCCTTGTTTTTTAATATTGTTTTCTTATTTCATAACAATTTGGATTATATGCTTACTTGTCAAGGCTTGTCATGACAATTGCCATCATGACCCTTAGTTTTTGGTTGCTAAAGAAATTGGTATCAGAGCAACCAGATTTATTGGTCTCATCAGTGTAAGAATGGAGTGCCTAGTAGAGTCTCGTGGATCTATACATAGACATTCATATCTATCTTTGAGAGGCTATAAGATATCTTTATGAAACTTCACTTATTTCATTCTTTACCGTGTAGATTTTTCCATACCCCATATTCTAAATTGAGTTTCACTCTTTTTACAGAATGGTGAGGACTAGATCCCATAAAATTAGGGATATAGAGCTACTATACAAGGAAAGAGCTCAGTCTATAGGGTGAGATGTTAATTGCAAATGGGTTAGAGGTAGTGGACGTGCACAAAGATATACCCCTTCTAGATGTAGTATTAGGGGGCCCTTCTTGAGCCTTGGGTTGAGAGTGCTAGAGATATAAGGCCTAATCCTATTCCACAAAGTTCCTATACCCCGATCGTTGAGGGGTTGTTGATTTTCTAGCTTACTTAATTGGATGGTGCTCCTTTAGGTACACCTGGTGTTTCTCCAACTCTGAGTATTCTACCTTTATGTGTGCCAGAGACTATCAATGGTGTTCCTCTAGTTGCAAGTGTATATCCTCTAGTAATACCAATATCTGCTTATGGGACTCCACAGATTTCAAGTGTTATTCATCCTTCTATGCCGGCATTCAAGAATAGTATTCTGAGATCAGGTATTCAACCTTCATCTTTATTATCTCTGTAGGTGGGATCTCTGCTAGCCAGATTCACTATGCTTTCTATTATTGTGAGTACAGTTATGTCTTCTGAGTATAAGAAAAGGTTTTAGAGATTTATTTATTTGGGTCCTCCTAAGTTTAGTCATGTTGTAGGCATGGTTCCTATTAGTTCTTGATTTATTGTTGGGACAAATTGCATAACCTTGGATTGCTTGAGATGCATGGATTTGTGAAGGTTACTTATTAGTGGTAGAACTTTTGGTTTTCCAGAGATGACATGGGATCAATTTGCTGAGGCTTTTTTAGAAAGGTTTGTGCATACAATCTGAGGGATCATAGGAGAGATTAGTTTGCTTACTAGGGGCAAGGCTCTATGACTGTTGCAGAGTATAAGGGATGTTTCCATACATTTTCTAAATATTTTTATGTCTGTATTGCCATTTAGTCTGAGAAGGTTCAGAAGATCATGAAGGGCTTGGATGTTTTGTTTTAGCTTACTACTACCCAGATGGTAGTGTCAGGGGCATCATTTAAGTGTATTGTAGATCATTCTAAAATGTCTAAGTTTATTCCTTTAGTGTATTAGGGAGGCGCCAAAAGGGTGAACCATTAGGGTGAGTTCAAAGGTCACACTCCTTGAGGGAAAGATTAAATAGGCTACAGTGGATATCATGAAAGACTCATGCAAGCATCCTTTAAGGGTTCAGGTAGTGGGTCTTCTAGTTCAGCAGCTTCAGGTGGTCGTTATTGCTTAGTTGCACCTTCTTCTATTAAGTTGGTTTATAGAGGTTCTTTATGTGTGATAAGGTTGGCCATTTGGCCAAGGACTATCCCTACTATGTTTTTAGGATTTTTTCTATATCGACAGTGGAAGGTAGAGGTTCTATAAGAGGTGACCAAGTTAGATATAGTGGTGCTTGTGGTGGTAGTCGTAGGGCTACTTAGTCAAGTAGAGGTCATGGATAATGCTATGTTATACCTTCCAGACCAGAGGTAGAGGCTTTTAACATTGTTATAACAGGTATTGTCCCTCTTTAGCTTAGTTCTTTATCTGTGGTATTTGATCCAGGGTCGACATTCTCCTATGTGTCTTCATATTTTGCTTTGGGCTCTGATTCTTTTAGTGAGCCTCTAGACATTCCTATCCATGTATCTACCCCTATAAGAGACTCTTTACTTGTGGATCGAGTATACCAATCTTGTGTTTGACCTTTTCTAGGCACGAGACTTTGATAGATCTGATTATCTAAGAAATAATAGGTTCTTATGTAATTTTAGGAATGAATTGGTTAGCTCCTTATTATGTTGTCCCATAATGTTATTTTAAGACCGTGACATTAGCTTTAACGAATGTGTTGTGGATAGCTTTGAAGGGTGTGCTTCATTTAAATTTCCAAAAGAGGCATATATTTCTTTAGGCTCGTTACTTAATTGGGAGAGGAAGCTTGACTTATTTGGCTCTTATTTGTGATGCTAGTGTTGATTCACCACCTTTTTTGATTTCATTTGTATTGTCCATAAGTTTATTGATGTTTTCCCAATAGATTTTCTTGGCATGCCTCTGAATCATTATATTGACTTTTCTATTGATGTTGAGCTAGGAACTAAGCGCATTTCTATTCTTCCTTATAAGATGGACCTTATAGACTAGCTAGAAGTAAAGGATCAATTGTAGGAGTTATTAGATAAAGGATTTATCTGATCCAGTATATCACTTTGGGGTACACATGTCTTGATTGTGAAGAAAAAGGATGGGTCTATATATGTGTGTATTGATTATCAACAACTAAATAAGGTGACATTTAAGAATAAGTACTCTCTTCATTGTATTGATTACTTTTTTGATGAACTTCAATGTGCTTTTATGTTTTAGAAGATTGATTCTAGATCTAGTTATCACCATTTAAGTATTAGAGCTTCAAATATTTCAAAGAGCTCTTCTCGTAATTGGTACGATCATTATGAGTTCTTAGTCATGTTTTTCGAGTTGACCAATGCCCTAGCTGCATTCATGGAGATTATAAACTGGGTATTTCAACCATATATAAAATTGGTTGTCATTGTATTTATAGATGCTATATTGGTTTATTCAAAGAGTGAGGATAACTATAAGGAGCATTTAGGGATTGTGCTTTAGAGATTGAGGGATGAGAAATTGTATGCTAAGTTCTCCATGTATGTGTTTTTGTTGGACTGTGTTTCATTCTTTAATTCTATGGTGACGAAGGATTGTATTATCTAACTAAAAATGCAGAGGTTTACTATTATGCTAGGCCTACTTCTTCTACCGACATTTAGAGTTTCATTAGTTTAGCAGGTTACTATCAGCATTTTATTGAGAGTTTTTCATCTATTGCATCTCCATTGACTATGTTAACTAAGAATAAGATTTCCCTTTAGTGGTCTAATGCTTTTGAGGTGAGCTTTCCAAAGCACACGTATTTGTGGACATCAGCTCCTATCTTGACTTTGCCTAAGAAGGGTGTGATTTTTACTAACTTTTGTATTAAGTGTTAGTGTTGGTGCTGTGTTGAGGTAGGAGGGTGAGGTGTTTTCATATGCTTCTCATCAGTTGAAGTCCCATAAGAATAATTACCTTACCTATGATTTGGAGTTGTGTGTGGTTACACTTGCGTTGAAGATATGGAGGCACTACTTATATGGAGTAGGTTGTTAGATCTTCTCAAATCGTCATAGACTTCAGTATTTGTTCACCGAGTGAGATCTTAATTTGAGATAGAATAGTTGTCTTGAGTTTCTTAAGGATTATTACCATACTATTCTCTATCATTCGGGCGAGCCTAATATTATTGCAGATGTGTTGAGCTGGAAGTCGAATAGCATGGTAGCTTAGCATATAT
Source organism: Capsicum annuum (assembly GCF_002878395.1). Taxonomy (NCBI): domain Eukaryota; kingdom Viridiplantae; phylum Streptophyta; class Magnoliopsida; order Solanales; family Solanaceae; genus Capsicum; species Capsicum annuum. The sequence goes on from NC_061114.1 coordinate 77,003,869, forward strand.
GTTGACCCAGGAGCGACCTTTGGTCTTAGAGGATTGATCTTTGGCTAACTTGATGGTTAAGCTTTTTATTTCGACACCTGGATGAGGTTTGTCATTTGTTGAGGTTAGGTCTTCCTTGATGGAGCAGATTCAAGTTCATCGTTATGATTATGTTGGTTTGAGAATGATCCAGGATAAGGTATTGAGTAGGGACTCTAAGAAAGCCTTTGTTGATTTAGATGGTATTTTAATGATTACAGGCTAAGTTTTTGTGTCTAGAGTAGGTTCTAGGTATTTTATCCACTCAGATATGAGTAAGATGTATCATCATTTGAGATATCATTACCATTTCATTGGTATGAGGAATGATAAAGTAGATTTTTTAGCTCGTTGCTTATGTTTTCGATTGGTGAAGGCCCAACATTTCAGGATGGCAGCTTGCTTCAAAGGTTACCCATTCTTGAGTGGAAATGGGAATAGATCACTATGGACTTCGTGATTGGGTTGCCTCATACTTTTCCTATTTTTGTTATTATTTGGGTCATTATGGATCAATTGACCATGTCTACTCATTTTATTTTAGTTCGAGCTTTCTTCAGTTCTAAGTGGTTGGCTGGTATCTATATTTGTGAGATAGTTTGTCTTCATGGTGTGCTAGTGTCTAAATCTTGGATTGAGGTTCAGTGTTCACATGTCACTCTTGGAAGACTTTTTAGGAAGAGTTGAGTACCCGAGTTGATCTTAGCGCCACCTTTCAAAACCAATTTGATGGACAGTCGGAGTGGACTATTTAGGGAGGATATGCTCCACACGTGTGTTATGAACTTTAGAAGTGGTAGCAACATTTAGCTTTAGTGGAGTTTGAGTATAGTAATAATTATTATTCTAATATTGATATGGCTCCTTTTAAGTCTTTTTTATGGTAGGCTTCTAGCTTTGGCAAAGTTTGCGTATAATAATAACTACCATTCAAGCATTGAGATGGCTCCTTTCGAGGCTTTGTATTGTAGGTGTTGTCGCTCTCTAGTTTATTTGTTTGAGGTTTCTATGATTAGAACTTAAGGTATGGACTTGCTTCGCAAGTCTTTAGATAGAGTTTGGGCTATCAAAGATAGACTCGGAGTGGCACGGAGTAGGCAGAAGTGTTATACGGATCGTAGACTTCATGCCTTAAGATTTAGTATCAACAAATGAGTCTTCCTTCATTTATTGCCCATGAAGGACATAATGAGGTTTGGGAAGAGGGGGAAGTTAAGCCCAAAGCATATCAAACTTTATGAGATTCTTCATAATATTGGGAAATGTTTTGTGAGTAACCATATCCCCAAGATTTATCAACTATTCATCAAGCTTTTCATGTTCCATGCTTGGTGTTACATTTTCAATCAATCTCTTGTTATTCATTGGGATTTAGTTTAATTAGATTAGAGGTTGCCCTTTATTGAGGATCCCTCTCTATTCTAGCCAGAGATGTAAGGCAATGGCATTCTAGAGTTATTCCATTAGTTAAGGTCTAGTGGAGACATCAACCGGTAAATGAGGCTACTTGGGAGGTTGATTTTGATATGTATGATACTTATCATCAACTTTTTGTTGATTCAAATATTACCCTTGTCTTTAGTTCGAAGAAGAATAAAATTTTTAGCAGTGGATGATGTAATGATTTAATTGTACTGAACTATTCATTTCCATGTTATTTGACCATTTTACCCCTCCTCGTGATTACTTTGTGCTATTTCTGGTGTGTGGGGATGATTGGCATAATTCCAAATGCATTTTAATATGGTTTGTGCAAGATTTTAGTTTTTGATTGTTAAAAAGGCTTTATAGTTGGCTTCGATCAACATTTATTGATCTGTGCATCAGATGGAAAAATAAACTATGCCAGAATATCTAGAACGTCGAATTTAGGTTGGTCACATCGTTGGTATTGTTTTATTTCTTTTGCATCTCATTTCAACCCTCATTTTGAAAAGTTGTAAGATTTAGTTTTGGGGTCAACTTTCTCAAAATGACTTTTTTTCAAAAATCTGATATCGCTATTTAGATTACAATATTGAATAAGATAGGGTAGCATAATTTATTTCTATTTTGGAGATTCTAAATGAATCCAAGAGGCCCACGTAGACTTGGAAGTCTCCAAGTCTCTAGCTGATGCACCACTTAGCTGGTGCAATCGCTTAAGCGGCAAACAGGTCGCTTAAGCAATCTGGCTTGCCCCATCTAGTATTGTTTAAATGATCCTTGGTCTATTTAAGAGACGTCTGCAACATTGGTGGTTTCCAGTTAAACGACATTTTGCCAATCAAGCAATGTCCGGTTAGACATCCTATTGATCACTTACATGATTCTTGGGTGGGCTATATACTCCCTTCTCATAATTTTCACCACTTTTGACACTTGGAGCTTTGGATTTTGAGTTTTTGGGTGATTTATTCCATTTTTAAGCTTAGGTAAGCTCCAAATCTCTATTTGAATCATTTTTCTTTGATTCTCGTCATTTATATCTTGTTAAAACTTTAATTGAAAAGTTGAATCTGGGGATTATAGCCTAGAAGGCCTAAATTAGTAATTCCTCGATCCAAACCCCATTTAAACATGTTTTCACTTGTCTTTTCTTCTATGGTTTCCTTTATCTATGGGTAATATATTTTTTAACTAAAATTCTTGTTTTACCCCTTTTTTGAAAACCCATTTTAGGGGTCCATTTTGACCTCAACTTGGAAATGGGTAATATGGGTATCATTGGCTTTCTTTTGACAAGTAGATTCTATATATGTATGTATTAGTTGATTCTGGATCTATTTGTAAGGAGAAAACTCCTTATTAAAAGCCTTTTGGATCGATTTCATGCATTCAATATAGGTTATGGCTTAAGTTTCTTCAGGCTGGGATCGGTAGTTAATACTTGTATAAAATCATATTATGGATGTGGGAACTAATCATGGAAACACATTTATTATTGTGTTGTGCTCGTGTGGGCGAATATGTTGTTGTTATTTTATAGTTTTAAGACATTATTTGTTATGTGTGACTATGTCGGGTCTTATATGACGTTCTTGGCCTTATGTATGTATATTTTGTCATATGTTTTCTAGTGAAAAAGCCAAAATTGGAATTTATGTGCTATCAATGGCATATTATTGTATATTTTTACTCTATTGGCATATGGATTATATTAGATTCATGTATGGTTGAAATATTGAGAGGATTTTTGTTTACATGGTTTGGTATATTGGTCGATCTTAAAATTCTTATTTTGGTCGGTTGCGAGCCTTACACCCTCATATTATATACATTCTCGAAACATTTATATCACTGTTGAAATAGTGGAAATATTGGATTTTTCTAAAAAAGATATGACATCTTTAAAAACCCTCTGCTGATATATGTACCAAAGTGTAATGACCCTTCAGATCATTGTCCATATTCTTGCTTATTTTGCCGATAGAGCTTTTCCATAGACTCTCCAAGTCATTAGTGACTTGCCGAATATAATAGATCGGTTACCTCACAGTTTGTTTGTTTTTTAGAACAACTTTCTCAATTTAAAGTCTTTCTCAGTCCTAATTGACATCCAAGCAAAAACTCTAGTAAAACTACCTGAAATCTAAAATCCAACTTCTCCAACACATTCAGAAAGTCAAAATCTATGTGCTTACATATTTTATTTGCTCAAAACAAACTGCAGATGCATCTCGAGGCATCGGCCAAAACTTGGAACCAAGTTCCAAGATTCAGCCATGCTTGCCATAGAATGAGATACCGCAACCATGGAGGTCTAGGTACGAACACGGTATCGCGACCGCAGCCAGGTGGAGGGCGCGGCCGCACTACTAAAGACCTGGATGGAACCTATTTATGGGCTTTTTTGCCCAAAATTTTGGCCATTTTGTGCCTCCCTCTTGAATTATAAACCTTAATGGAGTGTAAATCATCAAAGTCAGTCTTGTGGGTTGATTAGGAGCTTAAACAACTTGTGAAATCGAATCTTGCTACAAATCTAAGGTAAGATTCATTCTAGTTGGTGTTAAATTCTTGATTTCTAGACCAAAAACCCCTAAGTCTTTGAGGCATAATTGTAGCAACAAATGTGATTGGTTTACTCAAATTTCTTGAGGGTTATAACTCCCTAATAATAGTTTAACAATGGGTTGGTCTCGAAAACTCACTTTCCAAAGGTGGAACCCACTTGGGGGTTTGGTGTCATTTTTGAATCCATGGCACAATGGTGCCATAATGGGTATTGTTATTCTTACTGTAATGCTTAGGTTGTATTGTTGATAGCCTGTCTCGTTGAATAAGAAGCTTCAAGAAAATGAAAGGCAAAGCTTGTTGGTTCATAAGTTACTTGAACTCAAGGTAGGTTAGGATTACTTGTAGTTAGACTGAGCTTGATTGTAGTATAATTATTGATATCTTATGAGATTGGGTGGGGTTTTAGGTGATAAACAATTGAATGGTGATGCTTGGGATTAGTTTATTCTCATAGGTTATTAAACTTGTAAGGTGTGATGCTTGACCTTTAGCCTAAAACCTTGGATAGTTCTACTTGCAATCTCATAAATAGTATAAGGAGACGTTAGTTTCTCTATTAGATGATAATGATATTTTTCGATGACCTTAAGAGTATGTTGACCTAGATATTACTTAGTTATGGATTGACGTTGGTTTTAGGTTGACTTAGAAACAATACTTGAATAATACTTCCCCTATAGGATTAGTAAGGATTGATAAGCCCTTATACTATGATTTAGATAACTTAGCCTAATTCTGGGTAGAAGTTAGTCTTGTGATGGCAAACTTTGGCATTCTTGGGATTTAGGAGTGGTACTTGACCCGTCATAAGCTTGAACTATGAAATCCCTTAGAGACCTAGATACTTGATGAACATTTAAATTATGTTGTTAGGATTATAATGGTTAAGCCCTCTTGTCAGATTATGCATATGGTCGATGGTTGGATAATGTGTATACTTGATTTATTATCTTGTAGTCATGACATGATAGCCTTGGAAAGGTGGTGATTATGGATAATATATGAATGCTCATGCTCATACTTATACTAATTATGTGGTGATGATTTTTAGTAAAGTAGTAAGGTATATGTATCTTACATCCCTTTTACCCTATTATTGTGAACTTATGTATATTTATTCATTTGGATATATATATGGATGTATGTTGTTGTCTTGGGGAATGTGTAATGTTATGATGATGCCCAGTGAATCTGGAGGATATATTGATTTATGATGATACCTGGTGAATCTGGAGGATATGTTAATTTAGGATGATACATGGTGAATCAGGAGGATATGTTGATATTATGATGATACCTAATGAATCCAGAAGAGGGAACGATGTTATAATGGTACTTGGTAAATTTGGAGGATATGTTGATGTTATGATGATACCTGGTGAATTAGGAGGATATGTTGATGTTATGATGATACCCGGTGAATCTAAAAGAGGTAATGATGTTATGATGATTCCCGGTAAATCCAAAGAATATGATGATGTTATAATGATACCCGGTGAATTTGGAGGATATATTAATGTTATGATGATACCCGATGAATCCAAAAGAAGTAATGATGTTATGATGACACCCGGTGAATCCAGAGGATATGTTGATATTATGATGATACCATTTGAATTCGGAATAGGTAATAATGTTATGATTCCATGTGGGGAAACTTTATATAAGTGCATGCATATATGTGGGGTTATGTTGTGTGTGGATAAATAGTTGGTGTACTTGAGACATGATGTCTTCCTTGGTAATTGATACTCATTCTTTGTCATTAACAACTAAATAAGAGGTGTGATCCTCTTTGACTTTAATCAGTAACTGGTGGTAATTTATGCCTATTATTGGGTTAAGGCTGACTAGTATGTGTAATCTTGTGTAGAACCAAAGGATCACTTAGTAAATCTACTTGTCCTGGATAATTGGTCATGTTATGGAATTTTACCTAATGAAGTAGCTTGTATGATAACTAGTTGTCTCTAATAAATGACTATGACTTATAGGCTAGAATCCTAGTAAACTTGTTGGTAGACCTTACTTGGTTAAAATATGGAAACTAGTCCTTAATGTTGTAACATGCCTAATGATGTTGGTCTTGGTATTGAATGATGAATAGTTAAGTTGACATCTATCATGTGATACCATAGAGGCTTAATTGATGACTTATATAATGAGTATGCTAATTAGAAAATGACCTTGAGATAGGTGAATAAATAATAGTGTTGGTAACTTGTACCATTTCCTTATTTTGTATCTAGTAAACTATAAGATTTGTAAACTAGTATTTCATAGATATTTAGATTAGCTAACATAGACTACACTTGGAGTTTATCAATGAAATACTAAGTAAGTAACTCTATTAATATGCTATGGTTATACCAGTTTTATGGTACTAAATTGCGGTATTGATAATGATTGTAGACCTCGGTAAGAGACCATGGCAGAAATATGAACCCATGGATTTTTTATGAGTAGTTGGATAATAGTGCCTTCATATATTGATGGTTTGATCATTTGGTGTACTCTCCAGTGGTATGGGACACCGTGTTTAGTTGTTATATTGCATTCTTTTGGTGTACTCTCCGGTGGTACACCGTGTCGAGTTCTTTGTTGTGTTCTTTTGCGTATACTTATCGGCGGTATCAGATGTCATGTTAAGTTCTTGTTCTTTATATTCTAATGATGGTTGGCGTTGATTATGGTAAATACCTGGTTGTTATTTTATATAGGTTTCTTTACACTTCTGAAATGATTACTCTTTTGTATGATGATTGTGGTATATGTTGATATGATATGTTAAGCTATTATCCTAGTAGCATATATATTTTATACAATGATATAAAAAAGAATTCAGGTTCGATCTTATACCTTGACTTTAAGTTATTGTCTTACCTTATATCGTCTTTATATTATAATATAGCTCAGTCGGACGATGATGCCTACTGAGTACCCATGTTTTGGTACTCATACTACACTTTTGTACCTTTTTGGTGTAGATGCAATTTGTAGTTGCCACTATTGAGTTAGGGTCATACTGTGTTGATCGTTAGGAGATAGGGTGAGCTCTTAGAGTTCGAGTTGCCCTTTTTCCCTTTTGTCCTTACGTTTTCTATTGTTTTTTAGACAATTGTATAAGACTATATATATTCACCAGACTTTGAGTTGTAATTTTGATTGTTTGATTTAGAGGTTCTCTTGTACTTATATTATCAGGTCATGGGATTGGTATTCAAATGTTAGTTTTTTCGTTTGTAGAATATTGTTGTTATATTATGTTTCTATATAGGGTCCATGTTGGATGATTCCACTAAGGTAACCCATTGTGTTATCTTTAGGCTACGGTGTTGGCTCACCTACTGGTGGGTTGTAGTAGGTACCATCATGACTCAAAAATTGGGTTGTGACATAAAGAGGTGTTATTGATATTGTATTGGTATTGGATATTGGATTGTATATGTGTTGATCAAACCCCTCATGAGTCCTACCTTGACAACACAACTCGAGAGGTATATACAGAGATTGTGCGACAACCTTATTCTTCACGTCATCATTATCTTCATTGCATTTCATACACTATAACATTTTATATTGTATTTTCATTCTTGATGTGATATCATTCTTGAAGTTATATCTATCTATTTGTGTTTCTTTCTTGCACTTGTAATATGGTATATGTATATATTGTAGAACTATTAGTAGAGACGTTGCGGGATAAATTTTGGGACATTTTCTTATTTCAAGTGACGTGCCCATAATGTGTATTTTAGATGCTTTATTTTCTACTTTACTCATTTGGCCTATGATGTCTATTAAGTACAAGTAGATCGTACATACCCTTACTGCGCCCTTTTGTGTAGATCAAGGTATGAGCGCACTGCACAATAACTGATTCATGTTGTATAAGGAGTAATTTGGAGATCGCGGTTGGTTTATGCTTTCAGAGTTGATCTACAACCTCCTCTTATTTAGATTATGTCTTGTTTTCATATTCTGATACAGATTATGATCCTTTTCGACTTTCAGATGTATATTTTTGACATTGGAGATGTATTTAGTTGGTTCATACACTGTGACACTAGGTTTTCGGATATTCTTATGGTATCTTTGGTTATGTACTTCCTTCTGTTTATTTAATGTGTGGCTCGAATATGCTCGAGGAGTCTCGCCTTGGGTTTTTGTATTGTTTCTATATTTCATATCAATTTGGGTGATAGGCTTACTTGTCAAGGCTTGTCGTGACATGTGCTTTCATGACAATTTATTTTTAGGTCGTGACAAGTAATTTTCTTTGAGTAGTCTTGTGCAACTCATATGTAAGGAGGATTCCTATATAAAGCGGAGTAGTAAGGAAATACGACTAGTGATTCACTTAAGTATTGCAAATACATAATCATTAAGAGGGTGTTAAGGTTCAAATTAGACTCGTACCATTGTCCTCCAATTGAGATCATTCTGGATGAGTGATAGATAATTTGCTATCAGTTATAACAACATATTCTATTATTATAAAAGTCACCTCATTGTGGGTATGGGTTAGGGGGATTTATGAAAAATTGGTCTCTAAATAGTAATGAATAACATAACTAAAAATTTAAAATTTTAGATCAGGTTGACATTATCTCCTTATAAAGGGAATGCTCCCCCAATAGCAATGTCGTCGTAGCAGCCTGTAGGCTGTTATATAGGAATAATGGGACAAAATACTCAAGCATAATTTTTGATATTTCCCTGACTCGTCTTCAATTGCTAAAGGCTCAGATTTTACTTAAAATTAGGGTTACCTCATTGCCTTAGAGTAATAAAGAGGAGAAATTTTGCTTCAATGGGGTAATCGATGGTTTGCTCGTGGATCACACACTGGAAATCACTTCCACACATTTGTTCAACATCCATGTTGGCTAGGTTTAATGGAGTAGTTTAGAGCTGGGATAAGAAACATAGAGATGGTATAGATTGATAGGAGGTTTCATGTTTAACCCTATGAGCACAGTGTTGTGATCGATTTATTACTTTGTGATTTCAAAATTTTGAAGTATTTAACTTATTATTTTAGGTGTCGTTATCCATGTATGATTAAATAAGGTATTGCGCTAAAAAAATAGGTTAGGACCTAATAAATACATTACTATAGGTGGTTAGTACTAGTGGATTGTGAGTAGTAACCAGAAGAGAGTGTAATGGCTAAGGAATCCGTGTTATGATAAAAGGTTATGGTGTATTACAACATGGATAGTGGGTGCAAACTATACATGATTGTTTTATATATTTGAAACCCAACTTACTTATTTGTGTATGGAGATTGTTCCTACGTATTTCTTGTTACAATACATGTTCGTTGAACGGAAATGACTTTTTGATATCCTAAGAGTAAACCTCGTGGAATGAGCATATATGAAAAGCTCTTTGATTTTACTAGTGTGGTCAGTATTATCATTGTGGTTGTGACTGTGTAATATTTGTAATTACCATGGGATGTACAGATATTTAGACATCTTCATGAAATTTATACTACTATTATTATCATTATGAGATGTAATGATATTTGGATATATTCATGAGATTGTTTGGCATAAGGTTTGGAAACACATTATGTCTGGGAGTTGATACGTGGACAAGATCATGTCCTCTTTTGGTCATTGCTAGTGTGCGACCATAAGACCCTTTTATAAAGAATATACATGGCACATGTAATATGATTGTTGCTTGAGTGAAGTGGGGTTATCTATTTTATATATTAATTTTGTTCATTGAGCAAACCAAATGTATTTGTTAGTTGTTATATTTGTTGACTTGTATATTTTGTTATATAAAGGAACGGGGCTTACAAGTTGACTTGCGTAGTTGGTTCCATGAGTGGACCAGGCCCATGCATTTTCTTGTATATTTGGCTTCTTTAATAAACCAGGACTTCTAATTAAAGCCATTGTTGTTGTTTAAAGGTATCCTTGAGTGGTATTGCTAATATGGCATAATTGACATATCTCTTTTATTGACTATTTATTTATATATTTGGAGCAAGGTTTAACATATTATGGTTTATCCATGGTTAGGACTTGGACCATGGTTTGTATTCATGGTTTGACTTGTGTTGTTGCCTATTTGAATGGTACTTGATTAAACTATATGATGTTGTTTAAATATAGTTGTGTCATAATATTGAGGTAAAGCTACATGGGAAATGTTCATGGTTATATTTGTGGTATGCACGTGGTCATTGATCTATTGGTGGTAGGTAGATATTGGTAAGAAAGGGTATCACTATCATGATAAAAAAAATATTCTTTGGCTTAAAGGAAAATTAAATTTCTAGGTTTTCAATGCATAAGTAGCCTAGCGGAATAAGTTTAAGTGTTACTCAAGGGACTTATGTGGTGAATTGTTAAGGGCAGGAAACTCTTAGGTTGTTGAAACACCCCAGATTTTGGTCCTTGAAATTCCTTGAGCTTTGAGCTCACTTCCCTATTGACGACTCATTATATGAGTCGTATGGTGTGGTTTCGAGTATAGGGACCTAAGTAGTAACCAAACTAGTGTGAAATTGGATAAGTTCTTCTCTAAGTACGAGTGACTCACTACGAGTCGTAAGACCATGTCACGAGTGGTAGGGTTGAGTCATATACTGTCCAGTGTCTAATCCCTTTGGGTTCTGTCTTGGTTATGACTAGACCATATGAGTCTTATGGTCAGGTTACGTGTGGGATCGTGGATTCTTAAGGTGGATAGTGAATGGGTGTCCAAATCAGTATTTACAATACAACTAATGGCTACGAGTCGTATGTAGTGGTGATGAGTCAATAGGTCGACTCGTAACCAAGGATAACCTTTTTAAATTTTTAGTTGGGGGTACTTTGGGAATTTCCCACTTAAAACCCTTAAGTCCCCACGTCCCTTAAACACTTTTGTTGAATTCATTCTACACTATACAAGATCAAAACATCCTACTTACTATCTCAAAATCCTCTCAAGAAAAATTGCCTAGGGTATCTTCACAGTGGCCATCTAAGGGTTCAAGAGTCAATTTGTCTTCATGAATCTTCGTAAATCAGGAATGTTACTCTTCCCTCATTGTTAGTTTACAAAAAACATATATTTAAAGCATTGTTTATGAATCATTAATGGTAGTTCGAAATCGAGGTTGAGGGGTTTGAATACATATCATTCAATACTATTTTCTATGGTTTAAATCGTTATTATGCATGTTTTAACTATGGTTTTGCATATGTGAGTGCATGGGAAAGGTGAATTAATTAAGGGGTCATGGTTGAACCCTAAATTTGTTGTTTTTGTCTTTGATAATGGCATGCCCTCAACCTATTTGTGAAATTGTTAATGAGAATGATATTGTCACAATTTAAATTGTGTTTTTGAACTAAGGCTTTTTCATAACCATGATAAAGATTGATGAATGAATTTGTAAAGGCCTTGATGGACATATGTTGATTTAAATTGTAACCTTGGGGTTTGGTTGGCTAAATCAGTTTGAGTTCCAAATGTTAAATTAACTTGATATCTATGTTTGGACAATGGGTTCGAGTCCAAAATGATGAAACTGTTGTTACGGCATAATGTATGCTTAAAAGTGAGGTTTTATGATGATACCAATGGGTTGCCTATATATATAATGGGTTATTAAATATTGGTGCATGTGAAATATTTTAAATCGGGCTTAAGAGTGGGGTGTGTAGCCAAGCCATGAAAGTGGAGTTCTTAAGGACTAAAATTAGAAGTCGTGCTAGCCGGTGCAGGTGTCTATATGACTGGGAGATTTGAGTCCCCCGTATTGAATATATGAATGGAGGTTCGAGTCCCCCATATTGTATATATTGGTTCTCAAGTCACCTTCACTATGTCGGGAGGTTCGAGTCCCCCATAAAGGCATATACGGATATGGATATTCTTTTGTTTGTGCTGCTACAAGCACTGGGGCCCTTCTGTCTAGGGGAGAATTGGGACCATATAACTCGTGGGTGCCTTGTTTTATAACGGTTTTAATACAAAACCAAGGTTAAGGTTTTCAAAGTTCGTACTAAGCCTCACTCCCTACCCCAACATATGGTAATATATATGTATATGTACTTGATATGATATTATGCATGAATGTTGTATTGGTTTTGAACGGTTATCGTGGCATTGTTTTGTTCTTCTATCCCTGCGTTACATGCTACCGCTCCAACTGCTAACCATCTTTAGATGTTGTATCCCTGTGTAATACAGGAACTGGCCATACTTTTACATCTCCTGTTCAGTGACTTGGATTCGGGATCAGCTAGCGAGTCAGACTGAAGTGGTGAGATTCCAGTCTTTGAAAAACCCCAGTTCATATTGTGGTTTCCTTTTTATGTATTGACTCTAGTTTAGATATTGGTTTCTGCTATTGTCTGGGGCATGTACCGACATTTTCTTGACCTTCGGTTTGTTGAGGCTTTGTTAAATTATAGTGGAATTGGGTGGTTTAGTTAATTGTTTAGTGACAGACTATTGTCCGGTTACCAATTATTGGTATAAACATATCATGAATTATCTTTAGTTTTATTATGTTCTATATTGTTATATGTTCAAAATTCATCCGGCATTTGGGGATGTTCTGTTGGCTCGATTAGGTGAAGGGGGTGATCTCCGGTCTACATGGAACTTGAGTTACCCATCACGATCAGGTCCTAGTTCAGGTCGTGACAGTTGTGTATCACTGAATTCATATGTAAGTATGTAATATGATCTGACTTGTTGATGCAGTTGGTATATGGTGATTTGGGATGAATAAGATGAAGGAAAGTGATACCAATTATAGGGCTAGTAAAACTTAAAGTTTTAAGGAATTATCTTAGCGAATGATCTTTGACTAAATAAACCCTTAAGTTGCATGCTTTTTATAGATATTTATGTGATTTAATTCGGTTCAACCAATGATGCTTACTAGTACATGTTGTTTGTACTGACAATGCTCTTGCTATACCTTTTTCTATTGTATAGTCTGGTTGAGGAATTAGTAGATGTTTAATGATTGACACCGTTACAATCTCCAGTAACTACTATCATTGTTTCTATGGTGGAATTTGGGTCATGTCTATAGTTGGTGTCTTGTCTTAGCATATGTACCTATTTATAACAGTTCTTTTGGGAAACTTTTCAGTTGTATTTAAAGTTTTGTAAGCTAGTTGTAATGAATAAGGTAAATTTATTGTTTTTATTGACTTCCACATATATTTCTAAATGTATTGTAAGGGTTCTCTTATCTAACTAGATTAGAGTTAGTGTCCACACAATTCAGATAGTTGGAGTGTGACAAATTCCAAACTAACTCAGTATACCAAATTTTTTTTATTAAATAACACCATTTTTGATAATTCCTAATTACACTAAAGTAAGCACACACCCGTTAGCAATATTTTTACCCAACTATAGAATCAGGGTCTATTCCACAAGGAACAATGTGACTAGCAATTAAGCAACTAAGGAGAAAAAGTAATTCACTCTAATTCAAACAAAAGATAAAGTTCTTTTTCAAGGGAGGGTTCAATACAAAATCAAATAAGGGTAGAATCAATTATATTATGAAAAATTGATCAATGGCCTTAAAAATGATGGATAATAAGGGGATCGATAATGGGGAATCAATTCTATCAACGATTCAATGTATTTAAATGAAATACTTAAATTTAATTGTAGATTTAGAAACTTATCCTTGGAATCAAAATTATCTCCTAATGTCTTTCTAACATTGAGAGATTAGTCCTCATTTGTTTGCCTTAAGCCAAGCTAAAAAAATGTTAATCACAAAAATAATTTCAAGCTACACTAGGACTCTACTATCTCTTGCTCAAATTCATTAGATGGGGTTTATAGCCTAAAATTGTGCTAAATTAACCTTTACCTACCTCAATTGACTCTTTCAAGCTTAATAAAAGTAAACGGGCAAGTTCTTGGGTTAGCTACTCCCTTTAAAGATCAACTAAAGCATAAGATTAATTTAGACAAGCACATTCATTAATCAGAGGGTATTTAATTAATAAAAAATAATAAGATAAAATAAAAATCCAAGTATGAACTTAATAGTTGCACGCAAATTTAGTCACTACAAAGAAAGAAAATAGAGACAACATTATGAATTTGTCACTGCAAAAGTTCAAATTCATCTCTCCAAGTGTGTTAGATGAAGAACCCTAGTCGTCAAGCTTAAGAAAATAGCAAAAGATAGTCTCAAAATAAATGAGAATCCAGTTATGTTTGTTTGTAATAGAGAGAGTGAAATTCCACGTCTGTCTCTTAATAGTGCCTCAATGACGGCTTTGTCGATGAAAAGGCTACTTAAGCTGCCCTATTAACTTTTACTTTACCAATTAAGCAGCTAAATAAACATTTAACAATAGTTGATTGAGTTATTGAGTAGTGCTTAAGAACTCTTTCATTTGATTTAGCAAAGGTTGACTATACCCTGCCTTCTGTTATGTCGTCTTGTGCCACTTTATCGATACTTGAGGGCCCTTTTTCAGCTCCATCCTTTTAGCTCTTTTTCCTCTTAATTCATTTTCTTTTCATCAAACTTCTTTTAAACCTCAAAGTACCAAAAATCAATATAGTTCAAATATTACTTAGCTTTATATAATATATTATTGACACAAATTATAAGCAAAAAACATAAATAAGTGAAAAAATCCCCTCTTATTTGTGACTAATATCTTGTACAAATTGCACAACTTTTACACGTTTTGTTCAATGAACCCTGATATCCAAACTGAAGAATCATAACATGTAAATTTTAAATAGGTAGGTTCATGTTCTGTGAAGATCAAATTTCCCTAGAAAGAACAGTGAAAACTTTCTACTGATTTTTAAGTCTTATTTGAAATTCAATTAGTCTTATCCATGGTTCGTGGAATGTACAGTGTGTTGGGTAGTTCAATACTATTACTAAGGATGTGTTGGGTGCTGTTTTCCCCTTTGCTAAATTAGAGGGAATTTTCATCCTTTCCTAAATTTAAAACCTTGACTTTTGAACTCAATTAAAGGGTTATTTCACAGAATTAGTTAATACGTTTTTTTCTCTTCCCCAAACATCAAAGGGAAGGAATTAATAGAATTTTATGCAAGGTTCTCAATCAACTCTCTAGATAAGTTATTTTTCTTATCCAAGGTATGTCAAGGTATGTAAAGTTCTAATATATTCATTTCTATAAAAATATCATTATTTCCAAGCCTAGATAAGTTCATGAGACAATATAGGTTTATTATAAAATCCCTTACAAAGCTACTGATTTATTTTATTCTTCAGGTAGACTCCATGAAATTTATTACTCGTGTTCTTATTTTATTATTAACCAAGCATATGATTTTCTATGATTAATTCTTCATGAATTATGAAATTGTGTGCTTTCTGAAATTTACGAAACACTATGAATATTAAAGAATCTAAAATTACTTTGGATGTCATAAATTTAATGATACTTAGATGAACTTCTTCTGGTAACACTAATACATGAATTTTCCGATTATATAAACCCTCGAACTATAATTGAAGTTAGGCATATTTTAACATATTTTTCATGAATTCTATGAGTAATATGGTTTTTTTGGGGGACATGAACTTCCCACACCAACCTTAAGTCCCTCTATGCTATGAATGTTTGAATGTATAGTTACGGTATAATGGCACAAAAATTTCATGAATCTCATTCTAATTTAATAGATAGTTTATGGTCCAAATATGAACCCAACATGGTTAGCTTGCGACTTGAGAAGGATAAGCTAAGTTAATAAATCTATTAAAAACTGATAAATATGGCTTTAAGTAGATTAGATGTTTAACAAAGATGAAATAAGTTGTAAGAGGCTCATTACCAAAAACTACATTTACTGATGTAGGTATGAATATGTTTATAACTGTAGATGTCTTTTCATATTTTTTCCATGAGGATCATTTTGCATTCTTTCACACTCTTTTATATAGAACATACTAATCCATGCATTAAACATGGATTAGTGCCTAGTCAATTCAGTGTTTATCGGACCCACATAGCTTGTGGTGTTTATGCATTCATGTCAATTATACCATCTATTTCCATAGTTAATTTCCATAGTTGACTTACGCCTATGTCCATTATATGTCCTATTGCTCAAGGTTTATTATGTTCAATTTCATGTATGTATTATGTTATGTTCTCCACTGCCATCTTTATATACCATACTTTTCATTTATTATATTCTTTGATGCTGTATTTTTTCATAATGTATATTTAGGTATGAACATTCGAGATTTAACAAAATTCTAAGCTCGTCAATTTTAACTATTAGTGAGTCTATCTTTATCGAGAGTTTAGTCTAGTTATTTAGTACATTTCAGTTGATTATGGTATTCCAAGAACTTTTCACCTTAGACACTGTTCCATCTATTTGGAGGCTTCATAAAATAAATTTTGAGGTTAGAGATTTGTTATTTCTAGCTTTTGCCATATATGTCTTCCGCGTCCAAAATATGTGAGTTTAACATTTGCTGAAGCAGTGATGTCTTTTTAACGATGTTTTAGCGGTTTAAATACTTCTTTGGCACATTCTAGTTAAATTATCATGATGTATGTTAGGTGGTTTGCAAGGGACACCAATGACCTTGGGTTCCAGCCACGTTAACGGTACTTTCCCAGCACGAGACACTTGAAATTATTTATATCATAGGTAAGAGTAACACAAGCTTTAGAGGTCCAGAACACATAGTTTAAAATATTTTCAACAACATCATCCTTTCTTTCACACTTTCATTTAGAAATTGTTCCTGGATTAAAGTGTTGTCGAGTATTTTTGTACCTTCACAATTAGCAAAATGATCCTTTCCGAGCGCCACAAACATTCTTAAAAGCATTTTTGCGTCTGAGATATGGCTTTCTCTCGCTTATGATTTTTTTCATACACTTAATGAATGAGAGTTTGACAATGTTTGATTGGAAACTTGATAAGTTTAAACATCAAAAATGGCAAAGAAAACAATATATTGACCTATAAATTCAACTGTTCTCTAGAGAAATATTTCCTTGGTGTTTTTCCATCTTTGACAAATGGCACATATGCAATCATATTGACATCCAAATTAAAATGCCCTTAATGGCACATACTTGTTGCAACCTAAGAAACATGGTCATGATAGCACTTATCAAGGATACACCTTGATATATAAGTCATTCACCCAAATTGATAACTAAGAAGAAAATTGTGTAATAATTCCCAATTTGAGACTTCTAGGGCGAATTCAGACCATACATATACAATAATAGTGGAAGTATGAACAATAATGATGCCATAAACCATCCCAAAACCTGGTATCATAGTGTAAGAACAATCTACATACAACTCAAAACTAGAAATAAATCTAAATCATAAAGCTACAAAATTTTCTCTGAATACAAAATAAAGACATCAACTAAAGAGGATCGGGTCTAAGGTCAACTCTGAAGACATATAGTGTCGACTAAATCGAAACTAATAATAATCAACCACACAATCTTAGTAGTCATGTGACGCATTCGTACCTAGATCAACACTGAAAGGGCACAATAAGGGTTAGTAAGGTCCACTTATATTCAGTAGGTACTATCGGTTGACTGAGAAAAATATAAACTAAGGTATATAAATACATGTATACTAGGAGCATATCATCAACAATAAAAAATTATCCATAATAGTAGCTCACAACATCTCCACTGATAGTTCTAAATATAACACATACACGATAAAGCAGGTACAAAAAAGGATTAGATTTTACATACAAGCAAGAAACAATGCATAGAAATATAACACTGAAAATGCATAATGTATGAAATGCAATGATGATAATGTGATATGATTAAGGTTATTTTGTAAGTTCCATATATATCTACTGAGCCGCAGTATTTCCAGGTAAGACCTATGGGGGTTCTCAACCCATATACATTCTTAATACTCAATCCTAATCTCCATATCTATATCTCCTTTCTGACTCATGGACTGTGAAAGAGGGTTTTGTAAAAATGTCCCATTTCTATCAAAAGTCGGTGATTTGTCAAAGGTTCTAATGCATCGTGAATGTATTTGTGATATAAGAATGTGTAACGCCCCACAATTCGGGCTACAATATAGACCATGATTTTGATGCGTTGCTAATCCCGAAGCCATAAAATCCTATGCCAATACGGTATGTTAATTAATGTGTAGTATGTGAATCCGATCAAGCTTGAATTTAGACCATATTGGTCCTTCAACTCAAGGACGAGTTGGAACTATTTCGATCGACTAAGTTTTAGTAGATGTTGTAAAGTGTGTCAGCTTCCATCGACCATAACTCTCTGTAAATGTCGAATTAAGAATCCTACTACGTGTCAAATGATAGGTATTCAAGTTATCTTTCCAACGATACCAATTTGGCAAAAATCCGACACCCGAGAAAGAAGTTATGGCCCTTCAAAGTGATAAGCATCGCCTAACCAATCGCCCACGGCCACTGGAAAACAGAGGCAATAGCCTAGGCGGTGCCTATGTAAACATAGGCGATAGCCTAGGCGGCGCCTATGCAAACATAGGAGATAGCCTAGGCGGCACCTATGCGAACATAGGCAACGGGATGGGCGGCGCCTATGTAAGGAATTTTCGTGATTTAAACACTTCGTGTTGAGGACAAAGTTGTCCTTTTCCACCCTTACTTATCCCTAAAACACGAGACTTAGTTCCAAGGACCCCAAAATACATATTCTTTCATCAAAAGTGCTCAAGATTCTCCTTAGGGTTTCAAAATAAAAACCCAAATAGTTCAATATTTGACCATAGGTTTTCAAAGATAATTACATATTTGGATTCATCAATCCGCAAGCTTCAAGAAACACCTATTATCCTTGGAAATAGAGGTACGTGGGGTTACCAAAAAATCTTATGGGTGTAGTTTTTATGAGCATGCATGCTTTTAAATGGGGGTTTTTAATCAAATTCTAATATCTTGCTTTCAATACGATTTCTAAGTCGTTTTCTTTATGTCATGGGAATTGTTTGCCTATATACTTCAATAGTTGAAACCATGCATATGTGATTGGAGATTTTCCATGGAAGTTTGATAAATATGAATGATAAATTGTTTTTAAATTCCCATGATAATGTTTTGATTTTGATAAATATGAATGATAAATTGTTTTTAAATTCCCATGATAATGTTTTGATACTCCATATTATATTGTGATCAACAAAAGAGAGCATGAATTTGAAATAAAATTTGTTCACCACTTGTAAATGATGAAGCACCTTGGTTTTTACATGATTATGCATATGTGGATGTGATATTGATGACTTGCAAGTCAGGTATGACGATACCCTATAGAATACGACATGTGATTGAATAAGATAAAATTTGAATGCATTGATTTTAAATGAGATAGGTGGTTGCCCGAAGAAAGCGTGAGTCAATTGATTCTGTGCTTGAAACCGTGTTTGCAGACTTGGGAACTTGGTACCATGCTTTGTGGTCTTGGTACCTGATATTATATTATCCCAAATTGGTATTATGGTTAGCAACCATGCTTTGTGGTCTTGTGCACTACCATATTTGATTTGGGTCGAGACACCATGTTTCGTGGTAAACACCATGCTTCGTGGTCTTGTGTGTCTCTCCCTCACTTATACTCTAATCTTGGCGGCAATCGAGATTTGACAGTTGGTGTAAATTATGTAGGGTATTCCACCTAGCTCAGTTGCATTTCATTATTGTTGAGAAAAAACTATCGCATTACACCCATGAGCTTTCAAATGATTTGATACGAAATAGCTTTATAATGGCTCTCAACTGTACTTTGTAAAAATATTATGCTTTGTTTTGATATCTCTGCGTGCCAGTACTTTTTTGCTGATCCCCTTCTCACTCCAACCTCTCTGGTTTAGAGGCCCAGTCTAGGGGTCAATAGAATCAGTAGAACTTTCAGACAGAGCTGTAGAGACAAGTGGTAAGCCTTCTATGTTTTGGAAGGTCTTATGTCCTGCAGTCCTTTTATCTTATATTCTATTTTTGGGTCTACTGGGGGCCTTGTACCAGTTTTCAGATAGACATTCTTTCAGTTATTTGTTAGAGATTTTAGCAGACAGTTGTTCAGAGGATAATTGAAGTTGAGGGAACATTATCTCCCCGTCATTGTCTCTTTTATATTTATGACCATGTTTACAAATTATTGTGTTTTTTTTCCGCATTTCTTTGATCATATGAATTAGGTGCATGATTACCAAACAGATAGGGGTGTTTCTGGCCTCAATGGTTCGAAATGCTCATCATGGCCAGGCCCTGGTTTGGGTCGTGACAGAATGTAATGAATACAACCAAACCAGTACAAATTATTGAATACATTCCATATATATAAATATGTGAGATCAAAATCTACTCAAAATGTCAACCATCAATGATTTTGTATAAGTAATGTACCATTAAAATAAACAAGCATGTAAGTCCTCATATATATAACATTAACCCCAAATTTGGTTTTTCTATCATGAAGAAAAGCAACCAATGCATATAGAAGGCTAATAATATCAAATAAAGCCCCGATATGGGAAAAACAAAATAAATGTAATCTCAAATCAACAACAACCACAATCTAAGCCTCCACATGGGAACACAATTGTAATAATAATATTGAAAAATGATTTCCATTATTGATTACCCATACCTATAACATGCTTTCATATAAATATTAACTACCCAACCAGTCTTAAGAAAGTTAAACCATAACCTACCTCGAGACGTTAAAAATAAAGTGTAAAGTCCATCCATTCTCTAATTAAACGACCTTGAAATCAACTAAAAATATAAATATAGAAGCTACGGGTTAAAGAAAGCCAATGATACCCATACTTCCCATTTTCATGTTGGGGTCAAAACGAATCCCCAATATGGATTTTTGGGATGAAAAGGCAAAACAAGAATTTTTTCTAGAAAGACGTTAACAAAGATTAAAAGAAGCAATAGGAGAAAACCCAGGTGAATATAGGTTAAAACGAGGCTTAAATTGAAGAAATTCCTTTTTAGGCCTTCCTAGCTAAAATCCCCAAAATCCAGTTTTGAAATCATAATTTAACGGGTTTTATATGACAATTATCAAAGTAAAATAATTAAAATAGTTATTTAGAGCTTATCTAAGTTTGGGAATGGAATAAATCACCCAAAACCCTCTAAACCCGAAGTCAATGTATCACAAATGGAAGAAAAATTAAGAAAAGGCATTTTTATAGCTATCTAGCTATGATCGCTTAAGAGGTCATCGCTTAAGCGCGGATTGACTACATTAGAGATCCATCCCATATGTTGGAGGCTGCTAACTCGATCCTCTACTGCTAAACTGACGATCACTAAAGCGGTTAAATCTCTGCTTTAGCAGCAGCTTCCCTAACTGGTGAGGTTTAATAAAGTGTGCCTAAGCCGCTAAAGTGGCTACTGCTTTACCGGTCCTTTGGTCGTTAAAGCGTATACACAAGATATAGTTGTATCAATAAGTTTGCTAAGTTTCTATATTGCCAAAAAATCCTCAAGATTCATTCAGAATCCTGTGAAGGAAAACAAAATAAGCTACTAAACTAAATTCAACATTTCGAACCTAATAGCGACATTAGATATTGCAAAAGAGATTGTTTTCACAAAATTGTCCCCCAAGACCCAATTTCACATATTTCTGACTCGAGGTCAAAATGAGATTCTAAAATCATAAAAATTGAACCAACCACGCTACCAATCAAAAATTAATGTTCCAAATCTGTTGGCGCAACCTATTTTACCATCTGACACATTGAACAAAAAATATTGACCAAAGAAAACTTTGAGGCCTTTCAAACACCTAATAATCTTAAATCGCACAAAACATTCTGATTCATATAGAGAACCATGCTAACTATACCCAGATCCTACAAACACCACATAACATCTATGAAGAGGGGTAAAATAGTCAAAAGTCATAAAAGGGAAGGTTCACAGAATCAAGTTATTATAATATCCACCACTAAGAATTTAGTTTGTCAAACTAAAGGAAATAAAATACCTGAATTAGGAAAAGGCTGGGGATAACTACTGTGCATGTCGAAATCGACCTCCCAAGTCACCTTATCTACAAAATGATGTCTCCATTGACCCTTAATCATAGTAATATCTCTAGAACACAACCGCATAATATTCCAGGCCAAAATAGAGACTGGCTCCTCAACAAAGGACAACTTTTCCTCTAACTTCCCCAACAAATAACATTAGACTCATTCAGAATATAAAGCCATAGCATGGATACATGAAACACTGGATGAATGACTAAAAAATTTAGGGGAAATGTTAACTTATAAGCTACTTGCCAAATAGTTTTAGCATCTCAAGTAACCTAATATCTGGGGCTAAGCTTGCCCCTCTTCCCAAATCTCATCATGACCTTCATGGAAGATACATAGAGGAAGACTCAATCACCAATACTAAACTTTAAGGAATGAAGTCTATGATCTGCATAAAACTTCTTCCTAATTTGATCCTCTCAAAGTGTATCCTGAATGACTCAAACTCTATTCGAAGACTTATGAAGCATGTTTGTACCTTGAGGTCTAACCTCAGAAGTCTCAAACCAATCAACTAGAGAGCAGAAACACCTACTATATAAAGCCTCGATGGGTGCCATCACAATGCTTTAATGGTTGTTATTATTATATGCAAACTCCACCAAGCCGAAATGTTTCTCCTAATAACCTCCAAAGTCTATAACACAAGCGTGAAACATATCCTCAAACATTTGAATAGTCTGCTCAAATTATCTATTAGACTGGGGTGAAAAGCTAGCTAAGATCAACCCGAGTACCCAACTCCTCCTAAAATTTTGTTAGAAGTAAGATATAAAAAAATACCCTCTATGTAAGATAATAGATACTGGTGCACCATAGAGATGAATTTTCTCATGAACATAGATATGCAAGGAAACTTGAATAGGGATAAAATGAGTAGACTTGGTCAATTAATCAACAATGAACCAAACACTGTTAGAGCTATGAGAAGTATGAGGCAACCTAGTCACGAAGAAAATAATGATTCAGTCTTACTTCTACTTGAAAATGTGTAAACCTCTAAAGCAAACTACTAGGCCACAAATGCTCAGCCTTTACCTGCAGACAACATAGGCAACGAGCTATAAATCTGATACATCCTTTCTCATACCACCCATCTGTAGTTTTGTCTCAAATCACATTATATTTTGATCACTCTCAGATTAGTGGAATACTTAGAACAATAGACCACCTCAAAGATCAAACTTACCCAATCACCCACTCTTGGCACACAAACTCGACCTCCAATCCTCAAAACACAATCAGAATTAGGTGAGGCTTTCTTAGCCTCGCTACTTAATACCTTATCCTGAATTACTCTCAAACTAAAATCATCAACTAATAAGCCCAAATTTGCTCTATCAAGGAAGATCTTGCCTATACAAATGTCAAAACACATCAGGTTCAAAAAAATCAAGTCTATCCATCTGGTTAGCTAAAGATTAAACCTCTATGGCCAAAGGCCTATCCTCAATCAAAAGATGTTCCAAGATATCAACTATGCATCTTTTATCTCAAAGATCCGTAACCATATTGCTTTGCTTGAACGACAAAGAATAGTAAGATCGCAATCCTTAAACAACTCAAACTAATGACACTGGCTCATTTTAAGATCTTGCTAGGTAAAGAACAAAAAACTACAATATTCTGAGAAGATTTCACTGAGAACTTCATATAAATAGTGTCTCCATAACCTTAATTCAAATACAAACTCAACTCCAAATCATGGGTGGGGTAATTTTTCTCATAAGGCTATAACTGACAAGAAGCATACACAATCACCTTAGCCTTCTACATTAATAAGACACCTAAACTAATACCATAAATATCACAGAAGATGGTAAAGCCCACGCCATCCTTTGGAAAAGTCAAGATAGTAGCTAAGGTCATTAAATTCTTGAGCTTTAGAAAGCTCACCTCAAAAGCATTAGACAACTAGAAAGAAATCTTCTTCTGAGTCAACCTTGTCAAATAAGCTGTAATATATGAAAAAGCCTTAACAAAGCATTGATAGTAGCCTTCTGACCTAATAAGACTCTTGATCTCTATAAGAACAGCAAGCCTAGCCCATTCACGAACAACCACAATCTTGGATTGATCAATAATATTACTATCATTGGTCATAACATAACCCAAGAAAGTGATAGATTCCATTCAAAACTCATATTTGGAGAACTTAGCATACAACTTCTCATCTCTCAACCTTTGATATATAATAGATAATATTGCTCATAGTCGGCCTCACTTTAAGAGTAAAGAAAGATATCATCTATAAATACAATGAAAAAAGAGTTGAGAGACAGTCGAAATACCTGATTCGTCACTTCCAAGAAAGGGGTTGGGGTCATTGTTCAACTTAAAGGACATAACCACAAACTCATAATGAACATACTAGTTCTAAAAAGCTTTCTTGGGAATATTTGAGTCCTCAGCTAAAGATACACTAACCTCAAATTAATCTTAAAAAAACATTGAAACACCTTATGGCTGATAGAAAAAATCATTAATACGAGGAAAAGGATACTTATTCTTAACCATCACCTTGTTTAACTATTAATAATATATATATATATATATATATATATATATATATATATATGAACATAGACCCATCATTTTTCTTCACAAACAAGATAGGTGCACCCCATGGTGAAACACTAGGTCAGATAAACCCCTTATCCAATAACTCCTATAACTAGTCCTTCAATTCCTTTAGCTCTGCTGAGTCTATTAGATAGGATGGAATAAAGAAGAACTTTGTGCTCGGCTCCACATCAATAACTAATCTATATCACAATACAGAGACATATTAGGAAAATCCAAAAGAAAAACATCTATGAATTCATAGACAATACGGGCCAAAACCAAAGAAGGTGGTAAAGCAGCACTAGTATTAAGAATATATGCCAAATAAGACAAATATCCCCTCTCTACCAAGTGATGAGAATGTAGAAAGGATATAACTATATTTGGACCAAAATGAAGTGCACCCTTCAAAGTTACCATTGGCACACCCAGCCAAGAAAGGTCATGATCTTAGATAATAATCCAGAATAGCTTGATAAGGAGCTAAAAAATCTATACCCAAGATGATATAAAAATCGACCATACCTAGGATGATTAGATCTACCCAAATATCATACCTAGCAAAGGTTACAACACAAGATCGGTGCATTGATCCACCAATAAAAATCCTCCTATAGTGGTAGATATGGGAATAGGTATAGCAAGAGGCTCACAAGTAGAATCAAAATCGGAAGCAAAATATGCAGACACAAATTAGAAATTTGACCTAATACAAATAACACAAATGCAAATCTGAAGAAAATTAGGATAATCTATATGACAACAATGTTGGTAGCCTCAACCTCAAGTCTGGTGGGTATAGCATAGCATGGACCACATCCATTATCGGATTGAGTAATCCCATGACCACCACAGTAAGTGTCGTCACCTCTATCTCGTGCACATCATGTAGTACCCTTACTATCTTGAGAGTTGTCTCTTATTAATAATACATAATTAGGTCTAAAAATACAAAAAGGGAAATTCTTTGCCACATGGACAAACTCATCACACACATGCAACCTCTATGACTGGCTTAATCTAAAATGTGTGACTGAACGACCCCCATGGGATGATGCCCGACTACTCATAGCCACTAAGTGTAAAAATCTACCACCCATATGATAGAAAGCCTCCTTTACAAATATACCATGATAACTATGAGAATCTCTAAAATTTCAATATCGAGGGTCCAGTCCACCAAACTAGCCTTATTAAAGCACTATCTTGGTACCTCCCTAGGAAGCACGAAGGATACACTTGGTAACTTTGTATGAACCACCTCACTCTAAAATGACACCCCTGACAGTACTATTTGGGAAGTAGCCAACTAAAAAAATATCCACTCTTTTTAAGAACTTCTAAATCTTCTCAGACTCAGTGGTAATACGAGAAATAAAGTATTTTGGTAAGGAATAGAACATTCCTTATATTCGTTAATAGTTATGGTTCCCAACTCTAAGTGATCAACCTCATCTCTTATCTAGTCCCTCAAATTATAGGGAACAAACCTATCCACCTAGGCCTCAACAAATAGATTGTAAGTTATCTCTAGCAAATCAATAGGTCTGCAATTAATAAGTCACCTCTACCAATCCTACCTATATTTCTCAACTGGAAGGTAGTTAAGAAACTCCATCGACTCAAACTATCTAAGATTAAGCAACTTACCTCAATAATTAATCAAGAAATCATAAGGATCCTCACCTATGACACCACTGAACTTGGGTGGACCCAAGTGAGTAAATCTCTTAAAAGTCTTTTGATTATTGGAAGACATGACTATACCCCTAGTAATTGGAGACATAGTAAACTTGCCCAACTGTTATCCCAGATAAGGGGGAAACATAGATGAAGGATAAACTCTGGAACTCAAAATACCATACTCGAATACCTACACTAAAGGAGGAACAACATTTGGAGTCCATGGAATACCATTAGTAGACTCTTATACAGATAGAGGTACAATACTCAGAGATGCAGGAACACTATAAGCAGTCTGTAGTACCAAAGGAGGTACAATACTCATAGCTGGAAGGACACTAGGTATATTAAAAGGGACACCTTCCAAATAATAAGTAAATAAATTAAGAACCCCTCTAAGACTGAGATACTAGTAATATATGGGACCTGAGTAGGACCCATATCTCTAGCATGCTCGACATCGGGAACATGAGAGATCTTCTTCGTACTACCTAAATATTTTTAGCCTGATTTAATCTCTATAATTAGTCGAGGCCATCAAAATGCCATTCAAATACTCATCGTCCTTGGTATTTAACTCAACATAATTTATCAAACCTCATGGTGAAAAAGATATTGGGTGGTTCCCTATAACAACTAATTTATAATATGTCTTACTAACTCCCGTTCTTCTACCCATTGCACCAAGAAATTTTTTGTACCTAAGTGAAAGTGGAATCTTAACATTTCATCAAGGTAGACCACTATAATGGACATTATTTCCTTCATGCATGATTTCACCATAAAATAACAATGAAAATATAGCAATTGGTTCATTATACAAGTTTTGGATACATATATAAGAAGATGAATGAATTTTAACAAGTAACATCCTAAAAATAGAAAGAGAATTACATGAGATTAGAGGCCTAATACAAAAAATAAGCACATGTAATAAGGCCCATACAAAATACATAGTGAGTGAAGGAGCAAACACATGTCTTCAAACGTGAATTTTTTTAAACGGAAAAGGACAATGTGTATCACTTCTTAAATTAAATAGCCCAAGTTTGACATTTTTTCAAAAAGTGTCCAGTCAGGTATACTATTTCCATTTTATAACTATTTTTTAATTTGGGTCATTTTGGCTCATGTAGTTCAGATAAAGTCCATATACAATAATACAGTCCATATACAATACTGATACAGTTTTCAACTTGGGTCATTCGGCCCTTTTAAAAATATTTCAGTTTTTCTTTGCTATAAAATTTTTAACTGAAAAACTATTCTGATTTTTTTTATTATTTAAAAATAATAACTAAATATAATTATATAAAAAGGTATAATTATTATATAGAATATATATCTATATAATATATATATATATATATATATAAATTATATAGTTCAATCAAATATGTTTATGTATAAATTAATTTTAAAAAATATATAGAAAGTGTATATAAATTATATAATTGTTGTATAAAATGTGTAAAAGAAGTACATTTATTGTACAAAATATGTATCAAACCTGTATAATTTTTGTATAGAATATTTATATGTATAAGATATTCATAGAAAATAAATAGAACGTGTGTAGAAATGGTATAGAACAAGGCAGCAAATTGAAATAACTAGAAAGTGGATTTTAAATTCCATGGCCATAGTTTAATTTGAAGTGTTGTTTCTGTCCTTTCCCCTTATTTTAAGTGAAGGAATAAGTACATGTAATAAGGCCCATCCTTTAAAGTGAATACTCTACTAGTTTCCATGTAATACAGGTAAACTAACACTCCAGTAGTCATCCAACTAGGCATCATCGCATACATGGGAAAATTATTCATATTCTATATTAAATAAGCACATATAATAAAAATTTTCTTAGTTGATATATCATATGTCACTACACCTTTACAATAGCCTAAACTATTGTTACACTAAAATAGGAGGTAGAAGTTGCACATAGACTCCCTATAGCAAAATTTTGAAGAATATAGGACAAGTCTAATATTGGCTTATTCTTGAGGATGTAGCAATTTAATAAAATATGGTATTATTATGATTGGTTATAGTGTGGTTAGATGTAATAATTGGATAGCCAACACATATAGGAGGTCGTACCAACTTTTGGCACGTGAAAACGTGTTATAGAACTCCAAGTATAACATTTATCATAGAAGCATTGGTTCACAATGTCAAAAGTCGTAGTGTGTGATGTAAAATGAGAAAAACTAGGGAGAGCTCCCACGTTTCTACCTTAAACTATTGCAGCAAATAAAAGTAAAAAATAGTTATTACAGCAGTACAATTGCGGAGGTAAGAAGAATAGCAACAACAACCTCCGTAAAATTGGCATGAACCACGACAGTGGAACTTTAACCACTACAGTGGTAATGCATAGTAAAATTTTACTTTTAGAAATCAAAAAATATTTTCATTACCCACTTTTTAAAAAATGCAGTAAGGCTCCAGGGAAGATAATTTTTAAAGGGTTTGGGGTGTTTTTTATCTCTGAAGGCAAGGGATTACAATATAGACTTGAATTTACCTTTTTAACCTTAAAAATCAAGAAAAAATGGAATAATGTTGAATTTTAGGGATTGAACATTAGTTTGTGGAAATTGATTCAATGTGATAGAAATACTTATAAATTGAGAGGGAGATGATCCTCTGTTGTTCCAAAATGCTATCCGAGAAGGGTTATGATTATTTTATGCTAATTAATTTAGGGTTTAGGGTAGCTTGATGCACTAAAGCTCCCTCTATGCGGATGATTCAGGGAAGGGTACCACTAAAAGAGTCTGTTGTATGCAACCTTAACTTGTATTCTAGTCATATGACTGGAACTTTACAATCTAATTTAAGTAGGGTATATGAAGTTTAAATAATTAAAAAACTCTAAGATAATGAAATGGGCTAAGTGAATGGATAAATTAATAGGCTATGAACCCTAACAATTTAAAAAGGAGGAATTATTGAAATGTGTGCATATTTTTGTTGTTGTGTAGATTATTAGAAAATTAAATAAAAATAAAAGGACAAAAGTAAGGCTTAAAGGTGACTTTGAGCTAGGAATTAAGGTAGGTTATGATTTTATTATAGCATTTACACTTGCTTGGCTTTGTGCATGTTTGTGAATTTGACATCTATGATTGCCTTCTAGCATTACTTGTGATTTAATTAATGCATTGATTTTTCATTTTCATTGTGATAATATAATTAGATAATGGGTCAGGTACTACATCGGTACATATATAATTATTGTAATATGGGTCGAGTACTATACTAGTACGAAGATGATATGTTATAAGAAGGGGTCGTGTGCCACATCTGTATTATGTAACATTGATAATGTTGTTAAGAAATGTAAGAGATGATGCACACATCTTGCCTGCCTGCACTTATGCATATACATTAGGTTTCGTATGATGATTATACATGACAATAAGTTGTTCATGAAAATGACAAAGTGTAAAAGCATGTGAAAGTTGACTTGTAAGTTGTAATTATGTGATGATACATGATGTGTTCAATTTAATGATATCATCAATTATTTGTCCTATTATTATTACTCTTAATCTTGTTTGGATTACTTACTTGTACATTATTGAGTTAGTCGACCTATGATGATTTCCAATACTTATTCATGTAATAGTGCTACATATACTCTTATTTTTATTGAGTGCAATAGATTATTTAGCGGTTGACACACGACCTCAGTTCTAGTTAACAGTTCAGACCTGATTTTAAGTGTGAGCACCATATTTGGACAACCTTCTGATCTTTGTATAATGTTGGTGTCCCTTGTATTAGGACTAAGAAATTTCCTTTCTTTTATGTTTCAGGATATTCTATTTATTTCTAGCCATAGTTGTTTTGAGATGTTTTTGTACGACAACTTTAGGTCCCGATAATGTAAACAATAGAGGTTTTCACACTCTATTAGTAAAACAATGATTTTGAAGGTTTGACAATTTTATTAGACTAATTAATAATAGATTATTAGAACTTGTTAAAGAGGAAATTAGTTGTAACACCTCGCAAAATTCTCACCTAGTCTGAGCCTTAGAGCATGTTCAGTGAAGCGAAAATCCGGTCCCAAAAGTTTTAGAGGTGTCTTTCCAAGTGTGAAATACTTTGAACCATGTAGAGTTTCCCTAATATCAACTTTTTTCATGTAGATAATTGAATAACCTTTCTGTCGATACCAAATTTTCCCAAATCTGATCCTCGGACAAAGAGTTAGAGCTATTTTAGTGAGACAGTGTGCCACTAGGCACTTTAGCGCGTCGCGGAGCCAGCCAAAAATGGAAATCATCAAAATCTAGTGAGCTTCTGTGATTATGGCGCATCGCGCCAAGGCTTAATTTCAGAATTGTCAATTTCCAGTGCACCAAATTGATTCTACCGCATCGCGGTGCCTTTCCAGTTCACAACCAAGGTGGCAACACGATTGCCACCGCATCGCGCCGTTATGCTGTTTCCCAATTTTCCAATTTCTAGTGAACTGGCGCAATTGTGGCGTGTTACGCCATCATGTAAAATCGAGATTTTTTAGTTTAATTCCTATATTTTTTTGGTCTTTTTCCACTTCAGCCCCTGTATATACCCGATAAAAGGCTCTTATCCTCATTTCCCATCTTTAACATCAAAAATAGGATTTTACATAATCAAAACCCTTTATATTCTTCAAGAAAAATCAATAGGGATCAAGAGTAATCAAGAGAAATCAAGAATCTCTCCTAGAACTTTCAAGAAAAGAGTTTCCCCAAGGTATGTAAATGTTGATTCTTGGGTCCCTTTCATCCAAAAAACTCAAGAACCCTTTTTCTAAAATTGAAAGATCCTGTGTTTATGGGTTTTAATGATTCATGTGAGTTAAAATTGATGTTCAACTATTATTGAGTTGTGATTCATGTTTCTTACAAGGTTTTCAAACTTTGACCCTAGTATATGATATTCATGATAAACCCTCTTCAAGTTGCTCGTTAGATGATGTGTTCATACAAATTAAGCGTGGAAATGGTTGCATAAGCAAAGCATGCTCCCCATATATTCAATAAAATGCTTATGTGAAGAATTAGGGCCATTATGGAATATTGATTCGGAAACCCCAAATTCTGAGGAAGCCCTTGCATGCCTAGTATTTGTTGAAATGCCTGAGTGAATGAATTGTGATATCATATTATGAAATCCCCAATTAGGTGTAAACCCATGAATGCCTAGTGTTTTTTGAAAGGCTTTAGTGAATAAGTTGAGACATGATAATAGTAAATTATCCAATTACGTGCTCTTTGATACATTCTAAGCCTTTAATACATGCCAAGTGCTTGACGACTTAGTTGTGAAATGATAGTATGGAGTTTTCTTCATGTGCTATCCAATACATTCCAAGACTAATACACATGTGAAGTATTTGATACAAGACCTTGTTGAATGGAGTATGATCTTATAGTGTGTTCCCTCTACGCTATTACAAGTCTATGATTCCTAAATGCTTTAAGTGACGCCTTAGTGATTGTGATGATGAATAGATGTTTATGATTCCTAAATGCTTGATGTGATGCCTTAGTGATTGTGGTGGTGAATAGATAATTATGATTCCGAAAATGCTTGAAAAGATGCTTTAGTAATTGTGATAATGAATGAATGACCGTGGTTATGACTAGTTAAGAATGGTTATGTTTTACTTTTATGTTATCGAGTCCTGGGGGTATTTATACCCGATAATTTAGCTGTTGTGTAGAGCCTGTGTTAGATTTTACAATAATTCTAATTGGACCATGATTCTCAAAACTTAGTGAATTATAGAACTCTGTATCCTCAGACAGATATAGAACTTAAGATATATCAGTAATCTCAATAATCTCAGTAATCTCTGTAATCTCCGTATCTCTAGTAATCTACCTCAGTGTTTTACTTAGCTCAGATCATTTAGTATTCAAGTTTTCAGTTCTGGCCTCGGTAGTGATCGAGTAATCTATTCAAACTTTGTATTGTCAGTTAGATACCATGATTCAGTAGTATTCCATCAGATATGGAACCTTGTAAACTCAGTTTAACTTAGTCTGATCATTTAAGAAATATGATTAGTATCAAAATTTTGATGAGATTGTGTTCAGTTCAAAAATTCAGTTTAGTGTCTTTTAGTTAGGAGTAGGAGCTAGCACCGAGCGAGGGAAGGAATGATGGCTCCCCATTAGAGAGAGGCCGAGTCGTTAGGAGCAATTCCTGAACTCTAAAACTGTATAGCCAGTGCAGGATGCAGGAGTCCCCGTCAATAGAGGTTGTCACCATTAGAGAGGTTTGACTATTATATTACCCTAGGCTGACTTTCTACGAGGGTCATTCGTTAGAGAGGCTCAACTATAGAGGTCTTTACCCGTGGTACGGTATTGCAATCCTTCCAGTTGGGGTTATAGGTTAGACCCCACCTGTGGGAGGTCAGGGCATGCCAGTTAAGTAACTACTTCCCACAGTTGTAGTTTCAGTATTAATCTTCAGAAATTAGGATTGTGAGGTTCAGTCGTCTATCTTAGTGAGGAGCTTAGATAGTTCTATTGATTCATGACCATTCGTAAGATAGGCTTGGTCTTATATACAGTTATTTGTTATCAGATTTAGAGATCTTTCGGTAGATAGGCTTGTCTCATTCTCAGATATAGTTGAGTATTCTTGTTATCTGATCTAGATATCTCCTGATAGATAGGCTTGATCTCAGTCTTAGATCCTATTGAGTATTCTTGTTATCGGATCCAAAGATCTACCAATAGATATACTTGATCTCAGTCTCAGATCCTGTCGAGTATTCTTGTTATCAGATCCATAGATCTCCTAATATATAGGCTTGATCTCAGTGTCAAATTCAGTTGAGTATTCTTGTAATCAGATCCAAAGATCTCTGGATAGATAGGCATGATCTTAGTCTCAGATTCTGTTGGTTATTCTTGTTGTTAGATTTGTACATGATCATTTTCTTATCATTGATAATAGATTTTGGAGTCATCCATTAGAGAGAAGTTGATCTCCAATTCCATCAGTCGAGAGCAGTGAGCACATAATTTAGTCATTTATGTGAATATATTAAGTTAATCAATTATCAGTATCAGATGATCAGTGA
Organism: Capsicum annuum; assembly: GCF_002878395.1. Taxonomy (NCBI): domain Eukaryota; kingdom Viridiplantae; phylum Streptophyta; class Magnoliopsida; order Solanales; family Solanaceae; genus Capsicum; species Capsicum annuum. Next base: position 77,037,299 of record NC_061114.1, read on the forward strand.
TTTAGTATCTTAGTGTTAGTAGTTAGTTCAGATAACACTAAACCGATATCTGAGTTTCAATATCTAGGGTTGCGATGATTGTGATTATGGTTTGTACATTCCTATATGTGTTCTCATTCGGTACTCTCATGATTATTCAGTTGTGTAACTGTTCATGCTTGAGCCCTTGCATTTAGCCTTACCTCATCTGTATACGTATATTCCCGTACTGATGCATTTGTGCTATGGTGTTTTATTTGATACCATAGGTCCAGAGTCGTGTGATCTAGAGTTCTCTCAGCAGTTTAGTACTAGTCAGTAACAGTAGACATAGAAGTGAGTCCTCTTCATTCGAGGATGATCCTTGTATTATTATTCCATCAGACTTTGTTTATTTTTAGTGGACGGAGTTAGTTGGGGACATGTCCCATCAACTCTACAGTTCAGACAGTTAGAGGCTTTTTGGACAGATGTATTAGTATTCAGTTTTTAATTTTGAGTATTTATAGATGTGTTGAACCTTATGGCTTGTTTTCTATTCTATTTTTTATCATTTATTCTTAGATATTATGCAGTGTTCATGATACAAATATCCAAAAAGGGTTAGCTTATGGTCCTTCGAGTTCATGGGCACCGTGTAATGATTAGGGGGTAGTCTGGGGTCGTTACATTAGTATAAGGGGAATGTGAATAAAATACTTGGTTAACATAAGGGCTGTGTTATGTATGGTTCTCCTATCATAGTGTAGGGTGGGTACCAATCATGACCTTTTTAGTTGTGATAGACATGAAATCAGAGCATTGGTTAGTATATCTCATAATACAAGAACATGACTAGTATATTTCTATGGAATAGTATAGGGAATTCTATATATTTATTTTGGAGGATATAGTGCTTTAGAAAGAGAATTTACATTCTTTCTTCCTTTAGTGCAATTACATGATTCCAAATTGGTATATGGTTTATTCCTTCTTTTTCACATATAGTGAATATTAATTCCAATAAAGCAGCAATAGTAGAATCCGTGGAAGCACCTCCAACTGCAGTCGCATTGGCTATTGGGGTCAGAGTCTAAGGCAAGAATTGAGTTATAGGCAGAGCAAGAAGGGGAGTATAAAGATCAATGCCCATTATGGGTGGAGCACAGGCAACCAAGAGACCCATAAGAATAAAGGTCACCATCTCCTGCCCCATAATAGGATACTCCTATCCATGCTCAGGATGAAGATGTGATAGTTGAGAAGAAAGAAATGATAGCTCTAGAGAGCATAGTGCCAACACCAAATAATGCAACTCAGGTGTCATTGTCTGCAGAGGTGGTTCAACAAGTGTTGGGATTCTTGGGTAGTTTTGCTGGCACTGGATACACTATATTGGTTCGGATTGCTCTGTTCAAAACCTTGAAATATGTCTCTTATATAGCACTAAGGAAGGATACATGCTATGAAGTAAGGGTGTATCCCCAACAGGTACTTGGATCAATGATAGCTGATGGTGAGCATGGGTTATTTTGTAAGTTCATGAAAATGAATCCCCAAATATTCCAAGGTACAAAATTTGGGGATGGTTTTGATTTTTTAATTAACCTCTCATCCCCCCAAAAGAAAAAAGGGTTAAATTAGAATTTATTTACAAATCAATTTTCTTAAACTCAAAGGATTCTAAATATGAGAACCCATTAAAAAACCAAGTTGAAATCATTGAAAAACTATTTTCTTGCTTTATTGTGTAAAATTAGAAACTTCAAGTTAAGAATCCATGTTTTGAAGTTGTTTTAATGATAGAATCAATAAATAATGATTTAAATAAAATTTATAATCTTACCCAAATATCTTAGATGAAAATTCCCCTTTAAAATTGTCTTTCCTTAGGTTTTAAAGTCCACAAATGGTGAAAATTTAGAAAATAGCAAATTTTTATTATTCAGGTGAACAATGCCTCACAATCGCTGCCCCCACCTTGAGATGTGAGATCAAGATCCCTACTAGGAAGAACCACTTCTATGCTGATACAATTTAGGTGAGCTCAAGACTCTTTACTAGAAGCCAAGTTGGGGAGCTTCAAGTGCTTCAAGGAGTTTTCATAAAATAAGAGATTCTTAAAGACATCCTATCAACATCAAATAGGTGTTATGTACTAGTTGTTGTATCTATGATGTATTAAGGGATATTAGAGGGGTTAAAGAATGTGAGATGGGGATAAAAATCCTACTTGTGGAACTTGCACCCCATATTTGCAAAATATCTACCTGACTTGCTTGAGCAGGTACAAAATAGTGACAAAATACTAGTGTTTTCTAAAGGCTATAATTAAAGGTTTTAGGAATCATTTATCCTATATTTCTTAATTCTTCCTTCTTATTTGTGTCTAACTTTACCTATCTTGATATTATCTTTACTTTTCATGCATATCTTTTAGTTTTTGTAGCTTGTTAAATATCAGTTGGTATCATATCAATGCTTAGATTCCTTCCAACGAGTATAGTCTTGGGTTAGGTATCAAGAAAATAAAAAAAGGTAGTTCCAAAAATGTTTTTAGTCAAAACCCCCAAAAAATTCATCTTTTTGGTATTCTTTGTATTCTCTATACTAGATTTAGTTTCTTCTAGTATTTTGAGTCAAGAACTGGATCGCCAAGTGTGGTTTGAAGATGTTTAAGAGAAACTCACGATTATTGTGTTAAAACTTAAAGAAACGAAGAAATGAGTTTTAGATCTACACGGTATGGTGTGGAATTGAGGGATAATGTTTCTACAAAATTGTTCCACATATTGAAGGAAGCCTATTGTTAAAATTACATGTGATTTCAAATCAAAATGAGTTAGTTGAGAATTTTTGTGTTCTTGATGTTCTTAAAGAAGATTTAAACATTCAAGAGGAATCTTAAACAAAGGTGTTGTTTTATCTAAGAACGAGAAAGGAAAAAAACAACAAAAGTATTGGTCTAAAAGCATATCAAAAGAACCCAAGGAATATTCAAAAAGAGTGAACCGAAGAGGACTACAAAGGTGGAAAATTCAACCCCTTCTAGGTGGTATGCTTTGAATCTATGCCTCATCTGCACCCAAGGTGCACCTGTAGGTGGCCTACACAAGCTAATAATACAATTTTTGGTTTGATCTATGCCCAACCTTCTTCAAGAAGTATGTCAAGCCTTCTGAAATTTCTTTTGATAAGCTTCAATCAATCTACTTTCATTTCTTGATTCAGGATTTTATATTCAATAACTAGTAAGTCACCTACTAAGTTGGTTGATTAGTTATAAAGTTATATTCTTTCCTCGTCCTACATTTTTCAAGATTTTGTTGTATTTGTTTCATCATTAAATTCTTAGTTCAAGACTATACACATTTCTATTAAGTCTTTCAAACAAGAATATAGTCTGATTACAGGAACAACAACAAGAAACCAGTATATTCCCATAAAGTGGGGTCTGGGGAGGGTAGAGTATATGCATTCCATAAAGAATATAGTCTGATTAAGTGTTGTAATTGACACCTCGACTACCACCTAGAGTATAAGCCATCCTTCAACGCTTTCTACCTAAGTGTGAAACATACAAAAGTGTGTAGAGTTGTGAGGTTATTTCTCTAATACTAATGTGTTAGTTTTTATTTTTTTAATGTATTTTATTCTTAGATTCAAAGGATATAGTAGTTGAAACATCACAAGATAAGGATAACAATACAACAATTGTAATCTTAGCAGCCACTGACTCCTTAGGTCAGAGAATGCAATCCATGGAAGGACACATAACCTCCCTACAAGGAAGTGTGTTTCGTATAGATGGAAAGATAGATAACATGGAAGTCTCTCTAAACTCCAACCAAACAAAACATCTAAAATTCCATACATCTTATAGTGGAAAAGACCAAAATGCATTCGTTACCATCACCCAAGAAACACGTCACCAAATATTCAAACCACCAAGACCAATAAAAGACCCTAACCAAATCACTAACTATCCATATAACCAAAATCTCATTTTTCCACCCTAATAATAATTCCACGAAACAAACTAAGTTGAACCATAAAACTAAATACCCCAAACTCAACCAAACGAAAATTCCCTATTCCAAGAACCCGATAACAACAACCAACCCTTCCAACTTGAACAAGAAGGGAAAGAGAAATCTCAAGGATAGTTAGGTATTTTTGAAAAAGAGGATGTATGGGTGGGGAACACGAGGGATAGGCTAATGGTTCAAAGAGGTTTGGAAGTTGTGGAGGAATATTTGGTCTGGTGCTTTATGGGAGAGGAAACTTGGGAAATTGATCCCAAAGTACAAATCAATGGAACCATAATAAAAACCAACATGTTAATAGAGATAGAGATGTGGAGATCAATTCAATCATGGTTAGTTATCTAACGATAAAAAGGATAGAGTGACCTTGGGCTTATCTAACATGGTAGTATGTGACACCTTTAGCCTCAATGGGATCAATAAAGTATTATTTGATTGACA